>NW_005179171.1:0-75430 GCF_000350225.1 Chondrus crispus
AAGACACCGCCGCCACCAACGGTGTTGAAAAGCTCGTCCCTGTTTCTTTCCGATACCCTCCGTCCCCCTTCCCACTCGCCACAAGCACCTTCCTTCCCGGTCCCACCGCGTCCACACACCGCCCCCGGTTGCTAAACCGAGCCAGCCGGTCCTTCTCATCCACCGCCGCCACTGCCACGGCATCCCCGTTCCTCCCAGGCGTGTACCGGCACGCGTCCCGCCCCTCATTCCCAGCCGCTGCAAACGTCACAACCCCCGCCTTGGCCGCCCTGCTCACTGCATCGTCCATCCCCACATACCCCTCCTTGGCCTCGGCCGCCAGCGATAGCACCGCAAACGTCCCTCTTCCCGCTCCCCCGCTTTTTCGTCGCTCCACCGCCACGTTCAGCGCTGAAATCACATCAGAGAAACGCCCCTTCCCTCGCCCATTCAATGCCTTGATGCACGTCACGTTTGCCCCCGCTGCCGCTCCAGTGTCGCGCCCTACCACCAACGAAGCAACCGCTGTCCCATGCCCGTTGTTGTCCGACCCGTCGCCCGCATACCCGGATCCCGGCGCAGCTTCACTGCGCACGCTCCGCCCTTGGAACGCCTTGTGCTCAGTCTCACAACCAGTGTCAATGATGTACACGTCCACCCCTGCCCCGAGGCTTGACGAGCAATTGCGAGGGTCATAGTGGTAACGGTCCAGAGGGAGGCGGGGCTGGTCCATCCTGTCCAGGGCCCAACTTTCTTTTTCTCCTGCCGTAAATATTATTCCATCTTCCTCCACGTGTACTATTGTCTTGCTCCCTATGTCCGTTGCTGCAACAGCGGTGGAACTGTTGGACGCGGCTTTCATATAGTTTGGGCCGCAGCCCACGATCATCTTCAACCCTGCCATTGCTACCACAATCGTGTATCCTTTGCGACGAAGCGTTTCAACTTCTGCCTTGAAGACATCCGCCGTTATGTTCGCGCGCAATGTAAACAAGCTTCTTGGCGCCTCTCCACAGATGTCTGCCGCAACGCAACAGCGACTGCAAATCACGAGCACAACCAGGATGAGCTGTAAAGAGAAAATGTGCTTATCAACACCTCTCAATGATTTAACTGAAATTTTCCATTGCATCCTTAAGAACTAGTCTTTTCGCTGTGTTTATTGAAGCCTTTCGGGCAGAGCATGCGTGTACACTCGTTAAAGATAGAAACGCAACACTCAACAAAACCAAAAGCAGAAAGTCTGCAGCACAGCAGTCATGAGAGACGCCGTAATCGCGCAGTATTAGACATCAACGAAACTTGTTGATACTGTACACAAGCTTGGACAGCATACAGTATTGCTTTCCTAGATCTCGCGAGAGGAGTCAGTGTCATGAAATTGATTCCGTCCCCGTCTAAAAAACGCATAAACGGTACAGTTTTGTCGAGAAACCCTGTATCCGAGAGACAAATGTTACAGTACTGTATCACGTTGTAGACACGCGGCGCGCAATGAAGGCGGTTTCACCAACGGGAGTTAAATTGCTTGATAAATTCCAAAAGCTGAAGAACAAACGCAGATGTTTGACGACCCTCCACAGCCCAACTTACGAACAATTTTTCAAATCTCATTTACAAACAGCATGAAAGCTTTTCATGCCAGGGGTGAAAGCAAAGACATGACTGACAATGCCTGAAAGTAAAGATGACCGGCTCAGACCCCGCACCAGGCGTGTGCGAGATTGTACGAGTTGGAAATCAGTGGTGGCTTTCTAATTTCTTACGCTAGTTTGATAGAACAAATCTGCGCTCTGCCGTACTTCGATTGGTGCTCTATCGCAAGATTTGGGCACATTCTCCTGCGCAATTCGTGATATGGGGTGGACGAAGGCCATCATGATGCGCGCAGTACACATTCTTGATGCGTGGTCAGGGCCTGGCCAGTGAGGCAGACAAGGAAGTCATGTACTGTACCTCGAGAGGAAAAGCGCTTGATAAGCTGCACCGTGTGTTGTCTACATTGTCGAGGTTTTCTCAGCGTTGTTTGGCTAAATGCGTTTCAAGAGTTGAGAAAAAAATCCTCATTAATTAATGCCCAAAAAAGCAATGGATGACCGCCTGATGTTTCCCTGCTCTTACATGTGTGCGGACGTAAAGGGGGGTTGCTGGTGTTGTCGGACAGTGACAAAAAAATCGGACATGCAAAATATTTTGAAAAATATCTCCGACACGGGCCAAGGAGCACCGCCGCGCGTAACGGCGCCAGATAGTGCGCCGTATATCAGAACGACGTGGTTGAAATTAAAGAAAAAATATCTCAATCGATTGCTTACGGCTTTCTACGGAGAAGTGTGCAACAACCCAAAAATACAAAATAGGCGGACTTTTCTATTTTTTATTTATTTGCTTGGATGTCCGATCTTAGTGCTCGGTTGAGGTGCAAAAGTGTCCGCGCGCTTCAATCTCACTCCTCTTCTGTGTCCGTGGTTGTTTTCGCCAAGTCCCAGTGGACGACAGGCTGAGAGTGTCCCCGTCGCAAAACATAAAAAATGGTGATTGCTTGACAATTACAAGTACTTTTTCCTTTTAATATTGAGGTTTTTGTCCGACGTCTCCAGCACCCCCCCTTTACAGACTTTAGCGTTTTCTAGTGTCTATCCGACCGAGGCTTGTCCTCATATGGGGACGGCGATGTCCTCATATGAGGACAGCTCTTTTTTTTACAAAAATATATAAATTCAATTGAAATTCAAAAAGCTACCTCGAGCACTATTTCCTTAACGTGCTTGATTTCGGCAATATCATGTTGCAGAACACCGAGATAGCAGCTTTGAATAGGCATAAAGCTTAAGAATGTAATGCAGAATGAGTACCAAGTGGCCTTTTTAAACTGGCCTTTTTGGTTTCGAAGTAATTTTACATGCGGTTTTAAGTGGTTTAAAGAAGGTTCTTTTCCAGACATGTCTAAAAGCAACCAGGAAGAACAAGCAATTCTCACCAAGTTCTTTCTGGGCCCAAGTCGGAAGTCAAGTACGGTGGCACGGGTATGTTTTTCATTCTTGCCGAGGAAGCGAAAGTCAAGAATACATAGGTCGAATAATGTCCTCATATGAGGACAATGGTCCGATTGACACTAGTCTTCCTAACCAAATTAAAAATATAAAGGGGGGGAGGGGGGCACGGATATGTTTCACGCGGCGCCATTTAAAGCATTTTGGCGCACGGGCGTACTGGGCGGTTATATCCGTACTCCAACGATTGTTGTCCGCACGTGGGCATACAATCGAAGGGGGAATACTTCGACGGGTAGCGATGGTGTGCGCATGATGTGGTTTAGTGAACACTCGTGAAAGCATAGTTGGAAGTTGAGGGTTTACGCAACCAGCTTTTCAGAAAAGGAATTTACGATTTTCTGGATTTCCACACAAAGTCCATGGTTGACAGTCCCCGTCTCGAGGCCGGTTAAATATATGAGAAAATATGCGCAGAGGTGCTTCATCAGGCAAATTGGTATCTCTGAAAAGCATTTTGGTCCCAGATTACAATGCCGTCGCGCAGAACCCAAAAGCGCCAACACATGGACCGAAATCGATGGTAAATGATTGGCCGAAGAGCAGTTGCAAGTCAAAAAAAGGATAGATAATTTTATTCAAAAATCTGTGATAAAAAACACAGCAATGACAACTGAAGTAGAGTTATTCATGTTTTCGACAGGGCGTATCTCTTTCCGCACGGCTCCAGCCTTCCTTTTAATCTGATCATCCGATGGGAAGTCAGTTGGCCGCTGTCCTGATTCCTGTTCAAACTCTAACTTCAATGCGACGACAACAAACCTTGGCATCATTTGAACATTTGAACATAAAATCTTTTCACTGGTATCCGAAAACTGCGGCTCCATGTCTCTCCTTGACGAACCTCCGTCCGCATCATTGAGTCCTGATGTGCTTGTGCAGTGCGCGAAACGCAAATAAATACACCCGTCGTCGAGTGGAGTTTTGAGTTATACAGGTTGAGAACATAAAAGTGCCTACTCTCTGACACTTTAAAAGACACGAAACGACCGAGTCCGGACTCAGACTGGTTCAGTAAGAAACGCGGCGACCAGCTTCTTTGAAAACGTTTACGAAACGCAAATAAATGCGTGAAACGCTATAGAGTACAGTAGAAAAAAGGTGTTTATTGTAGTACTTTGTCGCCCGCCCGTGCCCATCCAACACTGCAAGCATACGCCGTCGTATGCTCCGATAGAGCTTCTGTAGTAATTCGCCATTGATTGTCGCCCAAACTTCCTCAATTGCAACCTTAAGCTGCTTTACAGTATCAGACTGTCGCTGACGAAGATATACCCGGCGAGCCATGATGCCCCATATGTTCTCAATAATGTTGAGATCAGGGTAATTCGCGGGCCAGTCGATAGTCCTACCACCTTTCTGAGTGAGCCATAAACGAGTAAATCCGGACCTATGAATAGATGCACCATCCTGCTGGTATACCCAGCTCTGCACTTCCCCGTACATCTCTGCAGCATATGCAAGTAGAGCCATATCCAAGGTTTCACAGTACTTGCGAGAGTCTTCATTGCCATTTAGAAAGATGAGAGGAGACACCGTACCGAGAGATAGCTCCCCAAACTATGACAGAAGCTCCTCCATTCTGTCTTTTCGAAAAAAGCGTTCGTCCTTGCGCAAATCATGCCAATAGCTGGCATTGCCGTCTGGGCCTTCAAAGTTAAACTTTTTCGTCGCAAAAAATTGCCTTGTTCCAGAAATACTCTCCCTTGCCTATGAAATGACGCACCCAATTGACTCTCTTTTCACGGTGTAAAGAAGTCATCAGGGGTGCAGTCTTCATCTTTTTATACTTCAGATGAGGCGTTCCGCTCAAAATCTGCTGGATTCGTCAGATTCCAACCGGCAAATTGAGGTCCTTCTTGAGGTCTCGAGCTGAATAATCTCCGGCAGAGGCCTTACGGATCATAGCCTTCTTGTAGTGCAGTGAACCTGCACTGTACGCCAGGTCACCGCCGTCGTGGGGCCCCGCTCCCCGCCTTTGACACGTGTACTGTGCGCGCACACTTGGGAAAGTACCTAACGTGTACCAAACGTGTACCACACGTGGACACACGTGTATAACAGTCGTATGACACGTATATGATACGTGTACGACACGTGTACGACACGTATACATACGTGGTGCCCACAAGTTTCTACGCTAATTAGCGTGTAATGCCAAGTGGCAATTCTAATGACGACAATTAATTACTAACTACCCATTTAGTAAGAGACGCCGACGACGGCGCTCGGCCTATATAGGTCGGGTATCGGAAGGCGCTACAGTAAAAAGGCATCAGGTGATCGGACCCCATCTCTGGTAGGATCCTCTACGGTTCCTATCTCGTTGGCTAAGTCTGGTACCTGCACCTTTCGTCGTCATCCTTTTCTTGTCTTTCCTTTACTTTCTGCCTATTTTCTACATTTCTACACTATCTTTCTTCTTCGATCTTCTTTCTTCTTCCTGTTGTTTACTCCTTGTAGCACACTCCCGCTGGAGTGCACCCCTACGCGCACACCGCGATCTACCCGCGGTACCGCGTCGACTCCCCTGGGTTACCCGGACAGAGGGACTTGAACACCTTAGTGGTGCCTGTGCCTTGCGTCGCGCTTTCTACAGCGAGATTTACGCCCTCGTTGGCGGTGTGGAGGTGGACTGCACTACACTTCTCTTGACGGACCGAAAGTTTTTGACCGGTTACATGAGCTTGGGCACGTGAGACGCGACCTGGGTTCTTTAAAACCCGTTGTATAGCGCCTACGGATCTTCCCAGTTCTTTATGTATGTCCCGTTGTGACATGAGTTGATGGTGCAAGGCAAGGATTTGTCCTTTTTCCATTTCGGTGAGTGGGGGGCCCCTCGGCATATTGAATGCTGCCTTTTGCTCGATGATGATGTCTAAAGATTGTATCGGATCAGCGCTACAGGACCGTGCCTCTTACTGGTTTGAAATCAAGACTACATGCCAGTTGCCCGCGCTTTTTGCTACTGTACTCTATAGCGTTTCGCGTATTTATTTGCGTGTCGCAAACGTTTTTAAAGATGCTTGTCGCCGCGTTTATTACTGAACTAATTTGAGTCCGGAATCGGTCGTTTCATGTCTTTTACAGTGTCAGAGAGTAGGCGCTTTTATGTTCTCGACCTGTATAACTCAAAACTCCACTCGACTATGGGTGTATTATTTGCGTTTCGCGCACTGTACGAGCTGCCTTCACCAGCTTCTGAATAAATGCCTTGATTTACGACGTTGAGAGAACATCGAGGCGTCCTGGTATAGTTGCACAAGCCATGCACGGGAGCTGCGTGGCCCTTCTTGCTGCCTGAATCTTCATTATTTTTTTCAGTGGATGGCCGCTCTTGCGTTTTTACTTGGGTCATGGGCAGTGACCAGGATAGCCTGCACACGAATGGAATTCGGCTTGTCCGAAGCCACATGATGTCATTGTGGCGATCAGAAGGCGCAACACTCCTTGCAAAGCGTATCTGAGGTGACAAGGTGGAACAGCTGGGTCGAAAGGCATTGAAATTATTGAGTATTGCAGTGAACGGAAAAGGACAAACTCTAAGTACCAAAGGTTTGTTAGGGATGACACTCTTGTTCTATACTGGATGCTAGCATCGACGTACTTATGATTGTGTAGTGCAATGCGCCTGTCAGGCAGAGACCAAGGTCCGACGGTCCATCACAAACAACAACAACAAAAACAACAACTGCCATCGGCACAGCGCTACGGAGTGTTCGAAGCTCCCTGTCCTCTTTAAGCGGGTTTGCGGCCCGCAGTAGCTCGGATCCCTGATAGGGGGGGGCAAAGAGAAGGGCCCAGCCCGGGATCGGTAAATGGTGGTAGAGACTTGTAAAGGCAACTGCTCGACGAGTTCGGAGGGGTGTCTAGGTAAACTTGGTCCGATGGGTCGTAAATCCAATGCTCGAAGAGCGCCTTGTACACCTTATACCCTTGATAAGGTCTTCGACGGGGACGTCGCAACGTAGCCCGTCGGGAAAGAATAAAACGTAGCAGCGCTACACCGTCGTACTGCCCGATGGCAAAGTACCAACACCGGATCGGTCGCAACCAGATTCCGATGGAACCAACGTTGAGAAAAGCACCACTGGTGCACCAACACAGAAGCCCGATGGCTAATGACGTCACGTTGCGGATCGCAATCCTACAAGGTGGGACCAACTCAAGAATAAGGGAAATTAGGATAGGGAAGTAAAGGAAAATTGATAAGGAAAAAGGGGACCCCCGAGCGCAAAGGATACCGTAGGCTAGAGTAGAAGGGAATGTCTTGTAAAAGACGGACTTCGACCAAGGCGATATCAAACTCTGGCAACTCGGGTTACCTTTACTGACTTGGTGGTCAGAGGGCTAAGGTATATATCGCCCCGCCGGAGCCACTACAGTAGCTCGCGGCGCTAGATCCTAGATCTAATCTAGTGTCAGCAAAATTAATGCCAACTAATTAACTAAATAAAATTAAATAATTAAAAATTAAAACTGTGCAATTATTCACACGTGTGTCCCCCAACCCGGACTACTTTTCATATCCAAATATTTTCCTTTCTTTTCACCCCCCTTTTCAAGTGCGTATTGCACTACATATCCCCCTTCCGAGCGCTCTTGTACGCCGCTCCGCCATCGTATAATCTCCTCGCCGTTTCTCTCATAACCCTACACCACCGTATCCAGCAATCGGTGAAAGTGCAAGATCAAGACGGGCCTCATGTTTCCTTCATCCCCGAGCCATTCGAGTGGTGGTACCAAACGCAAGCGCTACGGGGTGGGCTTTTCTTCCACTTCCCACGACCCTCTAAGTCTTCCTTCCATCCCTCGATTACCCCCTGATCCCCAACATGCCGGCCCTGTTGGCCACATCAATTCCGATCCTAACGCTCCGTCCTCGCGTCGATACCCTGCTGCGTCGGAGCTCCACGATAAGGCCATGCGCCTTAATCCTGAGCTTTTTGCTTCCGCTAAATGGTTCTCAGTGATCGGTGTACGCGCCTTCGATGACATTGCTTACTCGTTCGCCGATGGCGCCGGTATGCTTCCAGGACAAATCCCCCTTCAAGCTATTCGGTCTTACGATTGGTTGGCTCGCATCACCATTCCTCCCTCCATCCTGTGTCACACTCCGCCTCGTGGTCGTGCGGTGTTATCGACCCGCTTCATGACCGCTGTGTGTGACATGAGCTGCCATTGACGCAGGATCTCATCCCTGAGGAATTCGGTTGTGACACGTGGCTGTCCGTACGGCGGTCTCTCCTTTCCCGCAGTCCTTCCTTCAGCCGTCTCTCTCAGTCTCTCCTCTTCTCTTGCCCATTCCTCGGAGCCTTCTGATGAGTACAGTAGCGGTGGTCATTGCCATCGCGTTGCCTCCTCAATACGGGCGTGGGACCTCCCACATTCGTCATTCTATGTAGTCCTTTGTCATTCCAATGTTCTCTCCGGTTACCTCCCCTCATTCGCGAAACATGGGGGAGGGTGCGCAGTGATCCGGACCTCTTGTTCTCTCTCTCTCTGCAATTTCAGGGGATAAACTGCGGGTTACATGGTATGGCACGAATTACACGTGATTGCACCGCTCAGATTCAGTCCATGTGAAATGGCGGTCGTCTCCTCGTCAGTAGTTGCTTCGTATGGGACTTGTCGGCGGTATCGAGGGTACCTGTGGTCTTAGCAGGCGATCGTCGGTCGCCATTTTGAGGACCAATCGCGCCGCCTCGAAAACAACACTTTCAATCACCCCCCGTCGGCACTCAGAACCAGCAGTACACCTGCACACGTGGCTACGTGTGTCCCAGCTTCGTCACGACAAATTCCGTCTCCTAATCGAGCATGCCAGGGACAGTTGTTCACGGCATTAAATCAATGAGGCTCGCCGTTTCTCAGCCATTTCCCCTAAGCCGTCCATACCGGATACCTCCCCGGTTCACGCAGCCAACATCCGAAACTGCCTCTAAGTCTGCTCTTTGACCTTTTCCAGGGATGCGGCCCATTCTCTTGCACGTCGCCGACATGTACCCCTTTCCTCGTCTAACTGTCAATTTTCTTTCGCCCGAAGGAACCACACCGTTATGCTCTTACGACTTAAAATAAGTCTCCTTGGGACGCATGCCTTCAATTCCCTTGCCAATATCCTATTGCTTACGCAATGACACGGGGCGTCCTCCGTGTCAAAAACCTATCACCTTTCCTCCGGGCCGTGGGTGATTGGTCACATCTTGTTTCCTCGCTCGTAAACCCACCGATGATCCCCGCCTCGAGAGGCATTCTCTCCCACGGATGCTCTGACTTGCTCAAGAGAGCTCGATCGCGAGCACGACCGATGGTTCTTCGCGGAAAGGACTTGTAAGTCGCTCCTCGCATTCTGCTTGGGTCCCGCTCGTCGAGATCGATGTCTTTTCGGTCCTCCTCGTCCTTCTTGTTGACGTCGCGGTGCGAAATTATGTTCCGCCTTTGCCAGAAATAACATAAACAAGCAAAGGAACCGACAAAATAAAAAAATACAGAGGGGTAGAAACGGTACCAGGAAAATAAGTAACAGGCCGCGGAGAGACAGAAAACTCCCTACATCAGGTCGCTCGACATCTTGACCTTTGGAACACATCCGACACGCTTGGGAAGAGCTCGACGACGTCGTCGTCTGACGCTGTAAGCAGCGTCCTGCGTGCTGGTCGGCGACTCTGCATCCTGCCGCCTTCTGATACTTCTCCTACTAGTCTCGCGGTACTGTATGCGCAGTCGGCGTATGGAATCTCGTAGCTTGACGTCCTTGGGCATTCAAAAAACAAAATGACAAAACAAAACAACAAGCACTCCTTCTCGGTGTGACACACCGCATGGTTACTTGATGACGACCGTTGAGTCGCCGTTCTGACTTGGTCTTGAGACGTCGATGGATTGAAGTCGCAAATCTTGTTCGCCGTCGTTCGCGACGAGAGGTTCGCTTTCTGTACGTCACAAAACAAGAACAAAAATAAATGCACGAACGAAAACAAAGAAGTGGGGAAGGTAGGGAGTTATAGTGTCAAGCCAGTAAGTAGGTCACTCGTAGTTCAAAGAAAATGGTGCGCGACAAAACTCCTTCCTTTGAGCGTTTTGGACTGGCTGATCGACCCCCGCTGTGCGGGGTCGTTTCCTTGACATTAACAGACAAAAATAAAAGAGACAAACAAAATGGAGAATAACAAAGCGAAGATCAAGTAGCTGATCGTCGGTGATCTGTAAATGCGTTGCGCGCGTGCAAAAAACACGGAGGGCCAGTGTCTGCCGCAACCGACGGCCTTCCCGATATCCCCTCAGTTAGGCTGGGCTTCCCCCACACGCGGTCTCACTGCACGCAATAGCATCTCTCTCCTCTGGCTTGTGAGCACTGTAGGCGGCTCACGCCGATCCCTTTTTCGACTTCCCGCACGGGACGATCGTGCTCCTCCTTCACTCGTTCGTGAGGTCGCATGGATATTTGGTAAGGACTCATGTGCGCAATTCGCAATTTCCCTAAGTACCCAGCGCCTCGTGTGTATCCCCCTCAGCATACAGTGTCTTCCCACATTCCAATTAAAAATCCCCGATGCTGTTCTGTGTTCCACTGTGGCTATGCAGCAATCGTCGTGAATCTCCTCTTCCGAGTACCGTACAGTACCTTCCCATTCTCTTTCGTACTTCGCCCTTTTTGTGAGGAGTGGATCGCCGGTCCGAACGTCACTTCTCGTGACCTTGGCGACTCCTGCTCACTCCTAGACAGCGTAGTACCTTATCTTCGGACCACAATAAAAATTATCAATTCCTGAAATCGCAGCACACGTCGCTCTACTTGTCTGTGGGGGACCGGAGGGCCCCTCACCTGACTCTTTCCATCTCATCGTTCCCTTTTCCGTCACCCTCGGGTCGGCTCACTCTCCCCAGTGCGGACTGTCGCACTGATGCTGGCATGTGGACTTCTTGACTACAACTATCCTGATTGAGCTTGCGCGACCTGCGCGGGCAAGGACAATCTTTTCCTTCAGAAATAAGCAACAGCCGCGCTGCGGGGCAACTGCTCTATGGGCTCCCACGTTGCGTCCTCGAGGGTATACCCATACCATCTCACTTTGAGAATTAATTTCTCCTCGTCGTAGCCGTCGTCCACGATCTTGTCGATCACATACTCCTGGCTCTCGGCTCCTTCTTCCTGCGTGTCCAACTGTCCTTCCCGCTTCGGAAGAGCCAGCGACTCTTCCTCATCCTGCTCTTTCGAACCTCCCATCTCTTGTAGATCGGGCGGGATGCCCGCAGATTCCTGAATTACCACAGGTCCGTCATCCGCCCTATCCTTCGCTTGCGCGGCGGGTTCTTCTCGATCCCCTTCTCGATTTAGGAACTGTAGCGCTTGTTGTAGCCGGATTATCGGCGTGTAGTCCATGGGACTAGGGGCTAATTCGACTCTATCTCGCGACACGCGCTCTTCTTGGTCGCCGATGGCAATGACGACCGTATTCTCAGTTGACTCCTTCACTTGATACGGACCCGTAGCCACTTGTGCCAACTTCTGTTTCGGCTCGGTGGCCGTGCCTTGCTCCTTTCGAAGGAATACGTATGATCCTGAAGGGATGTCATACTTCGGCTTGCGGAGCCTTGCGTCGAAATTTCGCTTGTAGCGCGCTTGTTCTTTCGGCAAGCTCTTATCAGCGCCTCTCATCAGGCTTTCCAACCACGACTGCCATTTCAGGTAGTACGCTCGATTCGAGCTAAATCCTTCCAAACTTGGCTGTGCTTGTAACGCAATGCTTCTCGGCGCCCGAGCTAACACCAACTCGAAGGGCGCAATGTTTGTAGTTGGATGAACTTGCGCGTTGTATGCGAACGTCACAGCGTCGCTAAATAGGTCCCAGTCCTTGGGATGCTCTCCAACGTATTTTCGCAACGCGGAAGTCAGCGTGCGATTAAACCTCTCAACTTGGCCGTTGGCTTGCGGGTGGTACGTAGTCGTGAACACATTGCGTATGCCGAGAATTCGGCAGACATTCTGAAAGAACCGGACCGTGAACTGTGTTCTATTGTCGGAGAGCAGCTTGACCGGCGGTCCGTACACGAATACCCAATGGTGAACGAAGGCTTGTGCGATGTGCGCAGCTGATATCTTCTTCAACGGTACGGTTCGTACCAGTTTCGAGTATCGATCGCTGATCACGAGAATATACCGATTTCCTCGTTTAGTTGTAATTAGCTCGCCGAGGATGTCGATGGTGACAAACTCCAGCGGAGCTTTGGGCGTGAACAGCTTCATTTCCTTCGCGTTTCTTCTTAACTTCACCCTTTCCCGCGCGCATGCGGGGCAATTCTTCGCGACTGCGTAGCAGTCTAGGGCCATCGTAGGGCAGTAAAAATAACTTCTCAATGTCTTGTAAAGTTTCCTGCCTCCCGGGTGGCCTGCCAATTTTGCGTAGTGGCTCAACTCTAGGACGCGGTCCCTTAACGATTGTGGTATCACCACTTGTACAAACTCCGCCGCGGTACGGCATAGAGTTCCTTTGAGTTCCTCGGTCTCCATGCTGAACGTTCTCACCTTTCCGGCGTCCGTTTCTTCCTTGATGCGGTTGCAGAAGGGGTCGACGGCTTGCTCGCGAATGAGCTCCTCCGGAGTGACAGCTTGGAATTGATCGAGGCGATCAGGGGCGGTCCCCCCCTCAAGAGCGAGGATGTCGTCTAACGCGTCAAAACTGTCCTCGTCCTCCACTGCACCCTCGGCCGGTTCGGCCATAAACCATGGAATTTCGTCGTCAATTTCGTCGACGGTTTCTCCTGCGGTCCGTAATCTTGACAGGGCATCAGCTTGACTATTCGCCTTGCCCTTCTTGTACTTGATTTCGAAATCAAATTCCGAGAGGCGAAGCCTCCATCGGATTAATCTCCCGCTGGGGTCGGTTACGTTCATCAACCACCTCAATGAGGCATGGTCGGTATGCACAATGAAGTGCTCGCCATATAGATATGGTCTTAAAGTCTGTACGGCCCAAATTACCGCTAGACATTCTTTTTCTGATACGGAGTAGTTTCTCTCGGCTGCGGATAACGTTCTTGAAAAGAACCCGATGGGTTTACGTTGCGCATTCGGATGTGTCTGAAATAATGCAGCGCCGATTTGATAGTCGCTTGCATCGGTATCTACCGAGTAGGGTAGGTCCTTCTTCGGCAGCGCCAACACCGGCGGTGCCAAGATGGCGTCCTTGAGCTTATGAAAAGCTCTTTCGCACGGTTCGTCGAATCCTTCCGACTAGACCGATTGTCCCTTCTTCAATAGTTGATTGAGAGGATGCGCGATTTTCGCGTAATGTGGGACAAACCTGCGGTAGACATTACAAAGTCCCAAGAAGCTTCTGAGCTCGGTCTGCGTTTGAGGGTACCTCACTGGTTCCAACGCCGCGATGCGAGCGGCATCAACCTCCAATGTACCTGGCCGAACGGCATGGCCCAGGTACTTGATCTTTTCGACGAAACATTCGCACTTGCGAAGCTTGAGCTTCACACCTGCCTTCTCCAATACAGGAAGTATTTCATCCACGTACACGATGTGCTCCTTCCACGACTTGCTAAAATTATTATGTCATCCAGATACACCAAACAGCATTTCCAACGGAACGGAAAGAGCAGGATATCCATTGCTCTCTGGAACGTCGCTGGAGCGTTGGTTAGCCCGAAGGGCATTCTTGAGAAGCGATACAGACCTGAGTGACATGAAAACGCGGTCTTGTCGCGGTCGCACTCAGGGATAGGCATCTGCCAATATCCCGGGATCGCGTCCAACGCGGAGAAAACCTTGGTGTCACCAAGCGAGTCCAGACACTCATCCATGCGCGGTAAAGGGTACGTGTCCTTTACCGTTACCGCGTTTAACCTGCGATAGTCTAGGCAAAAGCGCATCGATCCGTCCGGCTTCGGCACTAATAAAACGGGCGATGCCCATTCTGACTGCGCCGGTTCGATGACTCCTGCTTCTAACATCTTCTGTACTTCTGCATCCTCTACTTCGCGGGCTCTAGGCCCGGCCCGATACGGGGCTTGCGCAATTGGCCTTGTATCCGGGGCCATTTCAATCAGGTGGACCGTGGTGTTGATCTCACCAAGGGTCCCATCCTACATGCGGGAATATTTTTTCAACATCCGACGGAATCTTTCGCGCAGCCGGTCCGGCACGTGGCTCAGGTCGAGCTCCTCCACGTCCGGTGGGAGAGGCTCAATCCGCCGCTCCGGCTTCGTAGTTGCCGTCTCGGAGAGCCCTTCCTCCCGTTCTCCTTGCTGGTCCTCGCGATCTCGTTCCGACGGTTCGCACCTTCTCTCGCCGGTAGGCGGCGGGGTGGAATTAGTAAATTTTTCCTCGTCCCTTTCTTGAATTCCAAGTACCTCACCAATGGTAGTATTGCTCTTGAATACGGCCCTCGGGTGCGGTAGTAGTTCCGCCACCACTTGCCCTTTTTGAACCCTGACAGGGTAATTCCTAAAATTCGCTACAAGCAATCTAAAAGGTTTGTCAGGCTCAACCTGAACTACACCGTTGGTGCTTACCAGTCCGTGCTTGTCGTATAGGGGTGCATAGGGTTGAACGACGACCAAGCCAGTCCTCTTCGAGGTGCATTCGACTACGTGTTGCGTCCCTAACTCAATGGTCGTGGCTCTTGCCACTTTCACCCTGGGGGAAACTCGCTCCCCTTTTGCATCAGTTCCGCCCTCTCCGGGGACCATATGCTTCTTCAATATTCTTGCCGAGAACCGCCTTACGATCGGAACCTCCGAGAAATCCGCCAACTCAACTGTCCTCTTCCGTGGGTAGATAGCCTCTACGAACCTATCGCAATAGTCCGCTCCTAGAATCAGCGGTACCGCGAGCTTTTCGCACACAATAAAATCGGCCGCAGCCACAAATCTTCCAAGTCTCACGGGCATCTTGGTGGTTCCGAGAGTCTGGAGTGGCCTGTTGTTCGCGTCGCCAATGTCTTGGGTCGGTCCGTAGGACACTAGAGATTCCATTCCAGCCGGGAGTTCCGATTTTCGCACAAGGTCTGGTCCCGCGCCGGTGTCTAATACAGACAACACCCGGCTCATCAACCTAACTGTTGGTCTAATGTCCGCGTAAACTTTGTAGTTTTTTCGCGCAAGAACCAAAATCTTCTCGGGACACTCCCTTCGCTTAACCCTATACCAGGGTCTTCGAGCTTCTTCCAGCGGATGATCTCGGGCTCGGCTCAAAATTTTCTTGACTTGGGCTGGCCCTTTTGGGCTTATCCACCAATCCAAAACCTCCTCATCGGGGCCTGATTTTTCCCTTAGAGACGGGGTACGGGGCTGAGCCCCGGGCACAGTACGTCGACCCTGTGCCTCTCGCGACTCATGCGAGATTCCCCTCTCTAGTTTTCCTGCCGCTGCGGGATCCTTCTCACGTCCGACGACGCGGGCCCCGCGGCGGGCCCTCTGAAGGGTTGGTTCGGCCTCGGCGTTGAAGCACTCGGCGTGCTCGCCGTCTGCGAATCGAACCAATTCTTGACCTTCAGGTAACTCGTCAATGATATCCCTAACCTCTCCATCGGAGACAACGCCTCATAATTTTCCAAAACTCGGTGCATTTCCCGGAGGGAAAGAATTCACGTTGGCGCGGCGTGCCCCTTTTCGTAACAATGATAGCACACCAATCCGTGCGTCTTGACAGGATATGGTGGCCTAGGTCCTCCACGGGCCGGCGGCCTTCCTTGACGTTGCAGCCTTCCCATCCAGCCTGGCCTTCGAAACGTCGTACCGTTGTCTTCCATCGGAATGCGCGGCGCCGGCGTGTGGCCGCGCCCCCGAAACATCATCACGGGATCCGTGGGCTCTGAAAACGACTCCGTCGTGTATGTGGGCGTCGGTAAAGTTGACGACCGGCTTGCTCCGTAGTCCTCGTGTCCGTAGCCCTCCGGTGGCTCAATAAACTCGCCTTCGGCTACCAATGCTCCTTCATAATGATTTTCGCTGCTTCCGTGCGCACCGCGCTCATCTGACGCGGAGATTGACTTGGCTAAGTGGACGGCGGCGTGACTTTTACGACCGGGATAAGAAGCCCTCGGCTTCTTCCCCGTCCTGAACGTCGACGGCGTCTGAATCTTGACCTTCTTGGTCTTCTTGTCCTTAGCGCGGCTCGCCGAGCCATGCGCCTTCGCGTAATTAACTAGTCTCAAAAACGAAACGTCCCGATTGTCTTGTCGGTATTGAGATACCATCGGCTTGATACTCGAATCGATTCCTTCAATAAACATCGTCATTTGTTCTTCCATCGAATGTACGTTTCCATATCGATTGCTCGCGTCCGTCAGACGGATATAAAATTCCATCTTGTCCTCAGACGGTAGCTGCTGTACTTCTCGCAATGCGAGCACGGCTTGACGGATCGCCTCTTCGGTTGCAAAACTCCTCAACAACCACTGTACGGCCTTTGGCCCAACGGACACCTTTCCGTGATGAGACCCGGCCGTCTGAGACACCAAAGTGTACTGTCTCAAGGCGATGCCGCCTAGAAATTCGGGCAACAAGCGGATCGCTTGCCCCTCGTTCGTTTCTTGAGTATCAAACTCTTGAACTAATTTTGCCAAAAAATCAAACACAAGGACCCCGTCCTCACCTGTGAACGTGTTGTCCTTCTTCACCTTATGCGGAATATCTCTCCTGATTTTTCGCACGGCGGTCCGCCGGGAACTTGACAAATTGTCTGCGGGTTCCGCAAGCGGTACGTTCGGTACGAAAGTAATTTCTTGAAGAGGTAGTTGGTCGGATTCAGCTCCTCCAACTCCTCCCATCGCGGCCCGCGTCGCGTTGCGACGTCCTCTGGCTCAGCGTCCTTGTCTCTCCGCGAGGCGGACGAAGTGATCCCGCCCCGTATGGAGGTAATTTTCTTGCCCTGCGAAATTCCTTTTCCTTCCTCTGAATGATGTTCGGAATCGCTGGCATGGTTCGACGAACCGTCGTCACCATCTTCGGAAAGGCCATTCGACTCGGCCATTGAGTCTTGGTCCTCCGGCTCGTCACTACAGTGACTCTTGCTCCTGCGTCGCATATTCTTCTTCGAAGTCTTCGACTTGGAACTCCGCTGTACCGCGGCCTTGTCCTTCTTCGGTCGACGGTCGCCTTCTCGACCCGTTGGGAGCGGCTCTTGCCCGGCGACCTGTTCAAGGTCCTTGAGAGGATGAGCGGCGCGGTCAAACCTGTCTTCGATACTGCTTCTAAATTTACCTAAGGACTCCAAAGCTTGATTCGCGTCGCGCCTTGCGTCTTTGACTGAAATTTTCAACGAAGCTAGGACCTCCGGCTCCAGACCGTCGGTCGCCTCACCTCGCTCCTTCTCGACGAGATCCACTCGAGCCGATAGCTCTTCTAAAACGGTGTGGAACTCGGATGCTTGCAACTCCAGTTGCTTCCGGACGAGGGCTAATTCAGCCTCGAGATTTTTCGTCATCTCTTGGCGAATTTCCTCGCCCATCTTCTCGAACCTGTGGGATAGGTTATCATTGTCGGCTTCAATCCCCGTCGGGGACTCTTGACCTTCGGGATCCGTGGCCGTATTGGCCTGGCTTCGGGTGAGAGGACCTCGCGGGATCCTCGACGCCCTTGCCGATCCGCTCCTACTCGCCCTGGGACCGACGTCCCCGAGGGCGCTTGTCGACATCGCTCGTACGAGCGAACCTACACAAAAAAAGTTACAAACAAAAAATAAAAAAGAGACTCCGTTACCCAGACCACTTTTGTAGTGCAACTCCAGACCGAGGCTGTCGTCGACACAATTCTATGTCGGATTTGCTGTAGACAATTCTAGGTCGGGAGACTACTTTTGTAGTGCAATGTGCCTGGCAGGCCGCGAACACAGTCCGACGGTCAAACAAAAAGAAGAAAAACAACAACAGCAACAACCACTGCCGATGGCACGCGCTACGGAGCGTTCGAGACTCCCTTTGCCCTTGTGTGGGCTTGCGGCCCACGGTAGCTCAACTCCGACGGGGGGTTAAGGAAAGATGCCCGGCCCGGGAGGATAATGGTGGTAGAGACTTGTGAAGACTTGAGCGCTCGACGAGTGCGGGTTGGGCTTGTCTACGAGAATGTAACCGCGGTTCGCTGGGTTGTAAGGCCAATGCTCGACGAGCGTCTTCAGCACCTTGGGTATAATTCAAGGTCTTCGACGGGGGCTTGTTCAGCACTACCCGACGGGATCGTAACCGTGTAGCAACGCTACTACCGACGTGTTGCCCGATGGCTAAAAACACCCTCACCAGCGTGATCGCGATCGCGGTAGGTGGTACCAACTCTGTCTGATGCAGTAAGACCTTCGACGGAGGCGTCGTTGCAACAGCATTCCGACGGAACTTGAAACAGTAGCAGCGCTACACAACGTGTTTCCTAATGGCTAAAACACCTACACCGGATCGGTCGCAACCAACTCCAGTGGAACCAACACAATTAAGGGAAAAATAGAGGTAGAGATAGAAAAGAATAGGGAAATAAAGGAAAAAGAAAAGGGAACGCCGAGAGCAAAGGATAACGTAATCTGTGGTAGAAGGGAGCGTCTTGGGAAAGACGGACTTCGACCAAGGCTATATTCAACTCTGGCAACTCGGGTTACCTTTACTGACTTGGTGGTCGGAGGGCTAAGGTATATATCGCCCCTCCGGAGCCGCTACAGTAGCTCGCGGCGCTAGATCCTGGATCTAATCTAGTGTCAGCGAAATTAATACCAACTAATTAACTAAATAAAATAAAATAATAAAACTTAAAAACTGTGCAATTATTCACACGTGTGTCCCCCAACCCGGACTACTTTTCATATCCAAATATTTTCCTTTCTTTTCACCCCCCTTTTCAGGTGCGTATTGCACTACACCGCTTTGTCCTGGCAGAGATCCCGGGGCTCTACGTGTATCCGCGCCCGTACGCGTACACGAAGCCCCGGGTCGCGCTGCAGAAATCGGCCGCCACCCTGATGCGATTCCACGGAATCGCCGTGGCTCATCGGGACTGGGCGGCCTGCAGGGGATCGTCTGAAGAGGACGGTCGTGTCTTCGCGTCTTCCACCTTCGAGCAGGGGCTTTCCCCCGGTGACTTCCCCGCGCTCCCGAGGACGGTTCATGAGACGTTCCCTTCGCTCGGGATACACCCCCTGCTTCCGTTCGTACTGAAGCATTTCGGATATGCCGCCGTGGACCCGAGCCATCCCGCTCGCTCCCTCCTGCCCGATAGCTGTGAGAAAGAGTGGGCATAGTCGATTGGTAGCGCCTTTATGGCCGAAGTCGGCGGGCACCATCGGGTGTTTGTTCAGCCCAACGAGACGGTGTCGTATCTGTCCCTGTCTCGCCTCGCGTCCAACTTCCCCCCTGTCCCGCCCCATACGCTCGAGCGAGATCCGGCGGCCGCACCCTGGATGCTCCAGGGTGTCGTATCTCTGATGACGCGAGCGTCCGAGGTGAGTGAGCGTCACTACCGCTACTGGCCGGACTTTGCGACGGGCATACGAAGCCCTTTCCTCGTGTACAACGCAAGAATGGACGCCTTCCCGTCTCGTGCGGCAGTGTCCCCGGCATCGGCCGGGGCGAGGGGGAGGCGTGGCGGCGTCGGTTCCGGGCCGAGGCGGAATTGCGGTAAACGTTATCGAGATCTAGATGCTGTAGCACCGATCCCTCTCATGACGGGTGCACACCCGTTTCATTGCAGTCCCCCTCGTGGGGCGGACGAGCGAACAGTGCCGCCTGTCGCGTCGGGAACAGAGCTCCCCGTGCCGCCTCTGAACGACTTCGCGGTGGCTGCTCCTTCGGGAGTGGCAGTTCGAGACCTCTCCCTGACGAAGGAGGACGTCACATCTGTACCCGAACTCGCGCGTGCATTGGAGCACGCCAGGTACCGGACTTGGGTCGTGAGGGATCTCCTCTCGACCCTGGTGAGCTGGTTCTTAACGCAAAGTAGCGAGGCTCGCCGTCTCGGCGGTGAGCTGGACGCGGCGTCCGTTTCGGTGCAGCGTTTGCAACGCGAACTTGCGTCGGCGCGGGATGCTTCTCACCGTCAAACCAGCGCGTACGAACGCGCCGTCGCGGACTGCGATCGGTACCGTCAAGAGAGAGATGGCTTGCGGGCTGCTCGGGCCTCTACTGCGCACGAGGCTGTCCGTCAGCCGTGCAGATGGCCCGATCCGTATGCCGTTCCGGGGGCCGGTCCCCTCGTGCCGTATGGTTCGAGGGCAGCTGCGGTCCCCGCTCGCGGAGGCGCCTCGTATCAGAGGGTCTCCATGCCCACTGTCGAGGAGCTCGCGGAGGGCCCGCCGCGGAACGCCGACGCTCCGCGTCACCCCGGGTATTGTCCCCCGGGGTCGTTCGACCATGGCTGTACGGACCGTAGCCACGCTATCGGCCGTTGAGGCGGTCCAGCTCATCACCAGGGACGTCGTGTGCCATTCGTAAAGATGTTTGCCTTTGTTGCCTTCGTCCCCGTCCGCTCGGTGGGGCGGGTACTGTCCTACTCCTCCTTCAATTTTTTTTCTTTCCTCGTACCGACTCGCGGCCTCCCAACACAGCATGCCACCCAGAGCTGGTGGTGCTCGCTGCCCGCGCGTGGCTGCGTGCGCGACGACTAAGCGTTCCGCAGCCATGGTGTAGTCCGGGTCAGGGATCACGGAAGACCACCGCTGCCTCGCCCTTGCGGGCATGACGTCAGGGGATGGGAGCGTTAGCGCGGGGCAGTCGGTACTGCCCCTCGCCGCCCTGACGTATGTGTACCTGCCCCTCGCCGTCGTTAACGAGAGCGCTACACGTCCTGCCCCGAAGGGTCTGGTCTTCTTGGAGGCGGGAGCGAAGTAAGAGCGCTCGTGGGTCCTGGGCAGCGCGGTTGCCTGTCATTCCCGTCGTCCCGTGAAGTATCCGGCGCGCCCGCGGCCCCACTATGATCAGTGGGTCTGTGATCAGTGGTCACTGATCACAGACCGGCGAGGGGTGTCGTACGACATCGTCCTTGCTGTAAAATTTGACAAAATTTTAGATTCCAAATTTTTAGCAAATGTTTTAGATTTTGGCCCTGTGATCAGTGGGTCTGTGATCAGTGGGCACTGATCACTGTGGGATTTCGTGAGGAATTCCTTTAAAGAATTAGAAAAAGAGATTTTAATAAAGTGTCAATGGACAGGTCTACGACCGACCGTCCGAGCCCGTGCGAAGTCCGTGCAGTCGGACGGTTTTCGCAGGTAGGCTCTGCGTTTTGACACAAACCTCTGGCCCGGAACGAACCTACAGTCCGAAGCGCGAGCCCTACTTATATACTACTTAACCCTTACAGTACCATAAAGAAAGACAAGTTCTGACGCATCCAGCAACAACACAAATGGATGCGCCTCCGTATCGTAATTGTTTCACACTGCCACTTTTCCGATGGCAGAACTTGGCTGTGTACGATAAATCCACTTCTTGACCGGATTGCGGTCATAGCCACTACTTATATGCCTCTCAAGAGCGTTGTTAGGGGTCTCCTTTGTGAGACCGTCTGCTATGTTGGGTTCTGACGAAACAAGGCCTACGTGCGAGATTTCTTGTCGGTTATAGCATTCCCTAGCTGAGGCTATGTCTATCATGAGCCTTTTCTCAGTGGTGGACGAACCTTTTGTAATCACATCAAACATTTGTAGTGAGTCCGTAAGCATATGCAGAGGGATCTTCATTCTAAATATCGTTTCCAAGTCGTGTCTCAGAATGAAAGCACGATCAAAACCGGAAGCAAAAGCGTATACTTCTCCTCCGAGTATAGACCGAACTACCCTCTTCGACTTTCTGCTTGAATATTCCAGTATGTGAGCACGATCTGAAGTATCACATAGCAAAATTATGAACCCGAGTTGCGACGAAAGATCATCATTTCCGGCAAAAGAAGCATCAGTGTAAACCCTCATGTGAAGAAAGTCCTTCTGCAATGGGTAGAAATTTAGACACCTGCTATGTGTCCCTTTCAGGTGTTTAACTGTGCAATTGAAAGACTTCAGTTTTTCAATCCCGAAAGTCTTCTCCGTTACTTGCGCGGCTTTGTTTATGGCACATAGAGCGTCAGGTCGTGTGTAGCCAATCCATGCCAGAACAGACCGGTAAGACCTAAAACGTTCAAATGATGCGTCCATTGGTATAGGCTTAAGCTTCTTTGTATAAGCTTCCTGTGTAACTGAGAACGAGCCGTCTGCATGAGTTTGGATTGAGGTTCCGAAGAACTCAAAGTTGTCCCAAACTCGTTCCTTTGAGTCAAACTTCTTGAGAGAAAGTTTGGTAAGCTCTTGCATGTCATCATTTCCACCAAGGAAGCTGTCATCGACGTACATTCCAAGCAGGCCGTCAAGGTCTTCCTCGTTTCGTTTCACATACAACGAGGGGTCCCCGAGTAGAGGAACTAGGCCTAAGTCACGCTTGACGTGACGGTCAACTGTAACCCCCCAATAGTCTCCATCGTCTGTCATACCATATATAGACTTAAGAAGTTTGAGTATGTCCTCCTCACAAAGGCCAAAATACGTGAGATCTGCCCTTTTTGGGAGGAGAAACACCTTGCGTGTCAGTTTGTCCTCGCTTTGTAGGTAGGCTTGTCTCACGTCATGAGAAAAGAGGCGAAATCCTTTGATCGCAGTTACCGACACAATGATCCGAGTCGAACTTTGACGTAGAGTCGTAATGTTGTGGACCATATGTGCTTTTTCTTGATCGCGGTTGCCTTGGGCAACGTAGCGAGCCTTAGCGCGTTCGTCTGCAGAACCGAAGTTCTTCAAAGTGGGGACGAAACGACCACTTAGGACATTTGCCTTGTGGGGCAACGACGTTTTGGGAATTACTTGCCATGTTTCCCTTTTTTGCAGTCCGTTCACCTCCTCCCCCATGGCCTTACAGAACTTAGACGATTTTGTAGCGATGTCGCTTTGATCAATGACCTGTGTCATGAGTGCTTGCGTTACAGACGTGATCTCATTTCTTGTGAGCATGTCGGGGGTGCTTAACGGCACATTTACATCCTGTCGCGCAGTATCGCTAAACCCGTTTGGTGCTGGAGGAGGCGTCCCCCTGATTCTTTCAAGTATCGTGTCTATATCCCTTAACACATCTTCATTGTCGGCAGTGAAATTGTATGAATCATCGTTATTCACTGCAAGCGGTGTGCAGTGTGGGATAACAGGAGGGCTGTTGTAGGATTTAACTTTGTCGATGGATACATTCATAATCTTTCCCTCGAGCTGTATCGTTACACTCTTGTCTTTGACATCAAGAACAAGGTATGGTCCAGTCCATTGGTCCTCTGGCTTTTCTCGATAGAGAAGTACACGAGAGCCTATTACAATATCATTGTCCGCTGCGGATGGGACGTTCATGCGCACGGCCCTAGAAATTCGTTCCTTGGCCATGACAGACGCCATCTCTTTTCGCGCAGATTCCATAGCTTTCATACGGTTCATCTGCGCGGGTAAGTCCATAGGAACAATTGGTATCCTTGGCATTGCACCAAACACGAGGAGCGTAGGTACCAAACCATGATATCCTGCCGTGTCATTCATTGCTTTTAATGACAACGAAAGACAGTGACTCCTTTCAATCCCTGGGTGTTGGAGTCGGACTTCGCGATATATATCCCTCAGAAAGGCATGATATCGTTCTCCAACGCCCAAAGCATTATGACTCTGCACCCCAGACTGGAAGTGCTTGATTCCCGCCAACAACAAGAGCGTCTTCCATCGTTGTGACTTGAACTGTGGTCCTTGGTCTGTTGCCATCGCGTCGGGAAAACCGATGTACACACAGACCCAAATGTTCATGAAAGTGTTCCAAGTTGCGTCTGCAGTCTCCTTTCCGAGGAATGCAGCTGCAGAGAACTTGGTGTCCTTGTCCACAACATGCAGTACTGGTGTGTTCTCCAGATACATAAGGTCCAAACATAAGGTTCGATTGAACACTACATCTGCATCAGGTAATGAAACTCTGAAACGATGAGGGGCCCGACTGCGACGTTGACAAAGGTCACACGTAGAGCTGATTCGCTTCAAGCTCCGGAGTACTTCCGGTGATGTCTTATCGGGTTCAGCGCGGCTCATAACGGAGTAGAGGCGCTCAGAATCAGGATGATGAAAGTGTCTGTGTACTTTCATAAGTTCGGACTCCGTGAATAATATGTTCGGTCCCCATTCATAGTACAGGTGGCCAAGTTTCTTCCGAAGGCGTATCTGCCACCCTTCAAGCTTCGAAGATAGCATGCCCTTATCCGTGTCAAGTACCATCTTGTATTTCTCCATGTTGTCCAGTCCAAGGAGAAAGGGAACATGGGTATCTACAACTTCAACCGAGAGAGAAATGAAGTGTGTTGGTGCTATTGGGACCCGCACTGTCAACAAACCAAGCCCGAGATGTTTGTGCGTCCCAAAGCTGAAAACGTTCTTGGCATTTGATGTTGAAGGACTGTAGGGGACATTGAACAAGCTACAGTATGCTTTGGCTTGCTCAACACCAACGACAGATTTTTGAGCGGCTGAATCTATGCATATCCCGTGAAAGGGGTCGCCTACAGTCACGTTCCATGACTTGCTTGTGAGGTAGACGTGGTTAATAGCATCACTGCCTGAGTCCGTGGGATGTTCTGTGGAGTCGACATCATCCGTTGTGTCATTTCCGCTTAGAATTCTTTCAAGTAAAGTTATGTCCGTCGTTTCTGTCTCCTCTTCCGAGTCATCTTCCGGCGCAGAGCCAATGTCAAGTTGTTAGCATAAGTCGGCGAGGACATGATGGACGGCAATTGGCTTTGTGTCTGCCTTCTTTGCGTAGTATTCCATCTTACGGGTTGCTGCTCTAGATGTGTTGAGCGGGAGAGTGCAGTCCCTGAGCAAGTGGTTACCTCCACAATTGAAGCAACCCGATACTGTCAGCGGGTTGAACTTTACCTTCTGCTTAGTCGTAGAGGGTGATCTGAAAGCCCTTCCGCCAAAGCGAGGCTGCCGGGTACTTGTCTGGTCTCGTTCACGCGGGTAGGGGGAATTGTTGTAATACCTGCCGTGTCCAGTGTACAGAATGCCGGCCGAGCTGTCATGGGAAATGGAACGCTGATTCAGTTGTGCACGATCGCGAATGATTGCTATCTTGGACTCTTTATCCAGTTGTAGCGCTGCTTCAAGCTCTGAGTAGAGTTGTTGGAATTTGAGTTGGTGCGTTGCCACTCTACTGAGCGGTTCGCTGGACCATGGCATTCCTACAACAGCATTTCGGAGGAATTCAACCTTGTGAGCGTCTCCTTGATGGGAGCGCGGACCTTGACGGGAGAATTTGATAATTGACTTGTAAGTCAAAGCTAGAGCAGCGGACATTTCCTTCCCTTCTGCAGCGAAAACAGTCACGCGGAGGGAGTTGAGATAGTTCTTGACCCGGGTTTGGCGGACAGGGGAGTTGTACTCCTCCTCGAGCATTTGGATAGCTTGCTGAAAGCTAGTCGCATATCCATCGATTTTGTCAAGATAATACCTTTTAGCATACCCTCGCAGTAAATTGTGAAGAAACTGGAGTCGCTGAGGAGGACTGAGGTTGTAGTCCCTGGAAATCTGAAGATAGTCGTCTACATACTCCATCCAGGACTCGCCCAAGTCCCCTGAGAATTTCTTCTCTTTCTCCTTCATTCGCATAGCGACGTTATGGGCTACCTTCTCAGTCGGGGTACTGAAGGATCCGCTTGTCCTTGGCACGGGTGATTGTTCACCATGGGAGGAAGAGCTGGGAGCATGGGGGCGTTGGCGGCGTCCTGCAGCAATAATTTCACGAGCCATTTCAATTGCGGCTTGTGTGTCCTCTGTCTCTTCATACAAACCGTGGGCTAGTGTCATGACCACACGATGGGAAGAGTGTTGCGCTAAGTTTGCTCCTTTCGCGTCAAGAAAGTTTCGCAACTCTATATGCACCGCAGGAAGGTCACATATTTCCTGGCGGAACAGCGAAGCTGGTGGAAACATATCAGCTACAGTCCTTTTCAAATGGATACCGGTGAGGTCGGGCGTAGTCTCAAGGAAGCGAATAGACGATATGAATCCCTTTTGTGCACTTGTTAGAGCTGTAAGGGCATCGTTTGTTAACCCCCGCATAAATGTATAAGCGGGGGGCGCGGGTGCATCGTCTCCCACTTGTTGGCTTTGTGGAAGACTGGCCTCGTCACCAACTGGGGTAGTGGGAGGCATTTTGTTTACCACTTAGTTAAGTGGTGACGGGTGGTGTCGCCAAAGAAAAACAATAGCAACAAAAAAAACTTGACAACTGCGTCGATCGTAGATCGGTTGACCTTGTAAGGGTCCGACCCTCGGCGCCTGCAGCTCTTGCAGGTAGAAGAGGTCCGACCTCTGACGCCCGGAGCCTGTCCGGGTCAGGTAACGTCTTCAGCTTTCAACCTACTCTTGCGTTACGAGAGTAGGCGCGATGGTCCCTACGAGACGTCCACACCAGCCAGTATACAGGCCTAAGGGGTGTCTAGTCTCTTGCGGGACACTTGCGCGACCGCTAGTCCAGTAGTCGAAACCCTTGTCTACCCAGCGCACAACACCCCGGAAGATCACCACGCCCGGAAACACCAGGCCCGAAAGCCGACACCGTTATCTGCCCCGAAGGACCGGTGGGGTTCCCTGCCGGAGAGGATCTCCTCACGGTTCGAGTTGCCAGCCTCGCGTCACCAGGAAAAATATCCCGGGTCAACCGCTCTCAGGCAAAACAAGGGTCTCTTCCACGTTCCAGCGCCAACAAACCACTACCTCCACTTCCAACTGACCTTCAGACAAACACACAACAACCAAATCAAACAATCCTCCCTTCTCCCAAACGTTTGTGGAGCGACCGACGCGGCACAGCACCGACGCGGAGAGCGCGGGCGTGTGTGCAGCAGCAAGCGGCGGCGGCAATAGTAGCGTGTGGTTGCAGCAGCAAGCGGCGGCGGCAACAGTGTAGAGTAGTTGCAGCAGCACAACGGCCGGCGGCAACAGAAGAGAGCAGCGGCAGCAGAGAGTAGCGGCGGCGGCGAGCGGCGGCGGCGAGCGGCGGCGGCGCGCGGCAGCGGTATTAGAACAGAGCAGCAGCAGCGACGAGCGAGCGGCGGCGGCGAGCGGCAGCGGCGAGCTGCAGCGGTGCGCGGCAGGAGTAGCAGCTCAGAGCAGCAGAAGCGACGGGCGAGCGGCGGCGGCGAGCTGCAGCGGCGTGCTGCAGCGGTGCGCGGCAGGAGTAGCAGCTCAGAGCAGCAGAAGCGACGGGCGAGCGGAGGCGGCGAGCTGCAGCGGCGCGTAGCAGGAGTAGCAGCACAGAGCACCAGCGGCGGTGGTGTACCAGCGGCGGTGGTGTAGAGTGGCGGCGCGCGGCCGCAGAGAGCGGCGGCAACGGTAGCGGCACAAGCGAGCGGCAACGGCAGCAGAGAGCGACAGCGCCAGTGGAGAGCGGCGGCGGCAGTAGCAGGCGGCAGCAGCAGGAGTCGTCGGCAGCAGTAGCGGGCGGCAGCAGTAGCACCGAGCGGCAGAGCACGGCGGGAGTGCGAGCAGCGGCGGTAGCAGCAGAGCGCGACGGTAGTAGCGAGCGGCGGCGGCGAGGGGTCGTGTACCGGCGAGACGCGACGAGTTGTGCGCACACGCAAGTGGGGAGTCGGCGGCAGGAACGGGAGGCGGGAGATCGCTCGCGCAAGGATTTCACGGATGGCCAATGGGAAGAGGGGAAAAAGAATCGAACTCGAAATCAGCAATTAATTAATGTCGGATTTCGTGAGGAATTCCTTTAAAGAATTAGAAAAAGAGATTTTATTAAAGTGTCAATGGACAGGTCTACGACCGACCGTCCGAGCCCGTGCGAAGTCCGTGCAGTCGGACAGTTTTCGCAGGTAGGCTCTGCGATTTGACACAAACCTCTGGCCCGGAACGAACCTACAGTCCGAAGCGCGAGCCCTACTTATATACTACTTAACCCTTACAGTACCATGAAGAAAGACAAGTTCTGACGCATCCAGCAACAACACAAATGGATGCTCCTCCGTATCGTAATTGTTTCACAATCACAGACCGGCGAGGGGTGTCGTACGACATCGTCCTTGCTGTAAAAGTTGACAAAATTTTAGATTCCAAATTTTTAGCAAATGAAGTCCGCGTGGCAGCGCTTGGGCCTCGCAAGCTCGGCCCGCGGCGCTCCCCGACGATTTTTTCCGGCGCTCCTCGTGCAGCGGGGGGTACACGCGCCTCGAGACGGGCGCGTATAGTAGGGGTGTTTTTTCGTTATTTTCCTTTTCGATGTCTGCGACAGCGCTTCGAGCCCTGTGCGGTGGTGGCGTATCACGACCTCCTGTCCGTCAGGGGGTGCCCCTTGGTGCGTGACGATGCGTACTCGCAGTGCTGGCCAGGTATTGCTGTACGCAGTTCAGCGGACGGATCGGTCTGCGTCTGGCACGTGCCATGTTCGCCAGTGTAATTTTCCCTTAATTTCCGACAATTTCGTGGGCTGGTGGCGGTAGTGATCTGGGCATGAGACGCGTGGGGCTGGCGTACGTTGTATGGCACCAGCGGTGCTCACGTGTACTGGTTAGGGCCAGGCGCCCCATAGTTCCCGATGTACTTGGGCATGCGCTGTCGGCGCCCCGGGGCCCTTCGCGCCGCGGTCAACCCCGCCGTCCTTTTTTTCGCCAATTTCTGCGTACGAGAGCAGTTGTGAAGAGGGGTTGTGACGACGTAATACTCGCTCGTCGGGGTTCGTCCCCGTATTCAATCGGCACAGAGGTTGTGAATACATCCTTATCTTTTCTCTGTGCCATCTCCCCTGGCTCTCCTGCCTCCTAGGGGCTTCGGGCGAGATCGCTCCTCCTTGAAGATCTGTCTGTTCGCGTCTGTGCGGCGAGCCGTGTGCCCCTTATCGATATGAGGGGTCGCCTTCCTTACGGCTCAGAGGGCCGTTTCCCTTTTCGTTCTCCTCGTCGGTTCGAGGGTCGACTTGCGTAAGGCCGCACGTACTGCCCTCTCTTCTCTGCCTGTTGCCGGCGGCGGTGGCGATCCCTGTCCTGTATTTCGGGTGCCGATACGTCTCGACGTCTTCGTGGGTTCTCGTAAGAGCTGGGATCTCCTCGGGACACTTCTGCTTTCGTATGCTACGCCCTGTCTCTAACCGCGGGCGAGTCGAGATTAATCGTGACAGAGCGCGAGCGCTTGTGGTTGCGTGCGGCGTCGTCGCGCCCTCTGGCACTGGCTATGTCCGTCAATACGTCTTGACGTCGGGCGTCGTCCGATCGTGTGACCCTCCGATGAGAGCAGCTGTCCTTCCACGCCTCTCTTTCCGGTCTGCTCGCGCAGGCCGACGTTTTAATCCGCGAAGGAGCGGTTGAGGGCCACTTCCTCAAGCGTGAACGTCCACGTTCACGTTTGAGTTGAGGTCCATGCCGGTGCGTCTCCGAAGGCGTTGGGCGTAACGAGACACCAACTCCTGCAGGACGTGAGTCCGCGCAGTCCAGGTGGGCGTGTCGTAATCCGCCCACTTGATGAGGAACTCGATAGTTCCGTCTTCCATATCTCGGTGCTTCAGTAGTCGCTCGACAGCGTACTGTGTTCCCTCTCTGACCTTGTCGGCAAGGTCGGCTGGGGTTGTTGTGCTCCCCCGTGGCGCGTCCGTCGGCGGTGGCACGTACACGCAGCGATCTGCGGAGACCCGCTCAGTGACCCCATCACGATCGATCGTGATGGTTCGGCGGTCGTTCGCGAGGACACGGTAGGGTCCAACCGCCGGGGACGCGAGCTTGTTCGATGTCCTCCCCCCATCGGTGGGGTTGAGGTATACGTACTCTCCGGGACGGAGTCGCGAATTGATCCGGCGTATGCGCTTATCGAAGTCGCGCTTATAGCGAGCCTGCGTCCGACGCAGGCTCCCGGAGGCCTTCTGGATTGTCGAGTCCAAGGTCTTGAGGAACTCAGCGCGTTCGTTCCCTCTGTCGGCAGGGGGCGCGTCACCGTCAGCTCGTCGAATCGAGAACTCCGGCGGTGGCCTGCTGAGCACGAGCTCGAACGGCGTCGTGCCGGTTGTGCGGTGTACGTGGGAGTTATACGCATACCTAAGTGGCCCCACGTACACGTCCCAGTCATCTTGGTGCTCGCCTACGTAGTTGCGTAGCATCGCAGCGATCGGTCGGTTGTATCGCTCGAATTGCCCGTTTGTCTGGGGATGGTACGCGGATGAGTACGTATTAGTAATCCCCAGAACACGGCACGTGCTGTGGACGAACTTGGCGTTAAACTGCGGTCCGTTATCCGACAGCAACGTGCCCGGGACGCCGTACTTAAACACCCACGATTCGCAGAACGCAACTGCGACGGTGTATGCGGTTATCGTGCGGAGCGCAACGACTTGCGTCAGCTTACTGAAGCGGTCCGTAATCACGAGCAGGAACCGTTTTCCTGTCTTCGTCTTGGGGAGCGGCCCCAAGATGTCGATCGCGAGGCTCTCGAGAGGCCTCGTAGCTGGGAGCAATCTCAATCGATTGAGATGTTTCCTCAGCTTGACCCTGTTCATTGCGCAGGTCCGACACCCTCGCACCGTAGCTGCCACGTCTGCAGCCAGGTGGGGCCAGTGGTACTCGCGTCGAAGTGCGTAGTACATATAATTCTGGCCCGGGTGCCCCGCGATGGCCGGGTTGTGGCACAGGCGAAGGAGCCTGGCGCGGAGCGTCCGAGGCACCACCACCTGTACGGTATCAGGATCGAAGGGGTGTCTCCGTTTGAGCACCCCTTGGTGGTCCTCGAAGAACGCGGAGTCTCGAGACTCGGACTGTCGTGCCAAAACGGTTTGGCAGAAGTCATCCACGCGTTGCTCCTCGGCTATCTCCTCTATCGTAAGACGGGCCGGAAGGTTGTCCTGCGGTGGGGCGACCGGGTAGTCGAGCGCGCCAGCCTCGGGGTCTTCGGCGCGCTGGATGTCGGCGGCGTCGAACTCATCGTTCTCCTCCCAAAACGAATTGGGTCCTTGGAGAGCGGGGGTTTCGTCGTCGCCTCGCGGTTCGTCGCGCATCCGTACGCGCGACCTTGTTCAGGCTTCGGCTCGCTTCCGTGTCGTTACGAAGACATGTACGGCCTGATGATCACAGCTCGCGGTACAAGCATGGTCCGCGAGCTCGTTCGATACGTCTCGAACTGCCGTGCCCTCGTCGAAAGTGGGGATGTCGTCATCCACCTCGACGGTGGGGCGAGGGTCATCGGCGACCTTCGGCGACACGAGTCGTGACAGGGCATCGGGCACCTGATGCACGCGTCCAGGGCGGTACTGAATGGTGAAATCGTATTCAGCCAGACGTAGCCGCCACCGGGTGAGTCTTCCGGAACTCTCGGTGAGGGACATGAGCCATCGAAGGGCGTCATGGTCCGTCCGTACGGTGAACTTCGTGCCTTCTACGTACGGCCGTAGTGTGCGGACGGCCCACACTACGGCGAAGCACTCGCGTTCGGTAGCGCTGTAGTTGCGCTCACTATCGGACAGTGAGTACGACCAATACCCCACGGGGCGCCAGTCGTTCGCCTCTTCGTGCTTCTGAAGTAAGGCGCAGCCGAGTTGGTAGGCACTCGCGTCGGTGTCTATCGTGTACGGACGACCGGGCCGGGGCAACGCGAGGATCGGCGGAGCGATCATGCACTTCTTAAGGTTCTCGAACGCCTGAAGTTGCAGCTCCGTGGGGTTATAGAAATCGGCATCCGAATCCTTGCGCGTCATGTCGGTCAGAGGACGCGCAATCTTAGCGAACCCCATAACGAATCGGCGGTATACGTTACACGCCCCGAGGAACGAGCGCACTTGCGTCAACGTCCTCGGGACGTGAACGTCTTGAAAGCGTCGGCCGCCGTATCAGCCACGCTCAACTTGCCTGGGGAGATGACGTGCCCCAGGTAGTGCACCTTCGGTCGGAAGAAGCTGCACTTCCTGAGCTTAAGGGAGATACCGGAACTCCGCAGTAAGCTCAAGACGGTATCGAGATGCCTCGCGTGTTCTCCGTGCGTACGGGAGAACACGATCACGTCGTCGAGATAGACGAGGCATATTTGCCAGTGGACTCCGGAGAGTATTATGTCGAGCGCACGTTGGAAGGTGGCCGGTGCCCCTTTGAGTCCAAAAGGCATGCGCAAGTGGCGAAACGTGCCCATGTGCGTCGTAAACGTGGTCTTATCCCGGTCTTCCGGAGCGACCGGGATCTGCCAATAACCGGAATTGCAGTCCAACGTGGTGAAGACGGCTGCATCTCCTAACGAGTCGATGCAGTCGTCCATCCGTGGCAGCGGATACGAATCCGCTGCGTTCTTCGCGTTGAGACGCCGGTAGTCCACGCAGAACCGAAGAGAGCCGTCTTTCTTCGCTACGAGCACCACGGAAGACGCCCACTCGGTGCTCGCTGGTTCGATAACCCCTGCGTTCAACATCTTGTTGACCTCCTTCGCGACCATTTCGCGCATGGCCGGGCCCTTCCGATAGGGCATGGAACGAATCGGTTTCGTTCCCGGTTCGACGGGAATGCGGTGCTCCGTGGCTTGGATCGTTCCAAGCGCACTGCTCCACAGACTCAAGTGCTTACGGAGCATCTCGAGTACGTGGCCACGGAGCTTGTCATCGTCGATGTATGACAGGTCGATCTCTTTTTCTCAATCCATCGGTGGATTTTCGGGACCCTATTGCTGGTGGAGTACAGTACCCCTCGCCGTCGGTTCGCATAAAGGTGCCCGTTCGTCCGGGTCGACCCACCTGCCCCCGGCGGTGGTCTTATCGTCGGAGTTGGATCGGCCAACTCCTACCGCACCGACTTGATCGGTCAAGTCTGTCAGGTGTAGCGCGTGGGCGATCCCCTCGGCGACCTTACGTTCGGGAGTGAGGATCGCGAGGGGGTTGCGCTTCGCGTATCCCACGACGGTGGGCTTCGGAAGCCTCCTTTCTCGTCGTGAGAAATTCGCGACGATGACGTCGAAGGTCTGATTCGGTAGGACCTCCGCGACGCCATTCGTCAGCCTCACTCCATGTCGGTGTTGGAGTGAGGGCTTGGGTTCTAGGACCATGAGGCCCCTCCCCGCGGTTGTCACACGCACGCGGGCTTGTGACATCGCGGAGATGGTAACCCAGCGGGCGATTCGGATCGCTTGCGGGGCCTCCTCGCGTACGTCCGGCCGACCCGTGTGTCGCCCGTGTCGCCTGGTAGGGGCAGTCGACTCCCCCTTTCCGTCGACGATGGCGACGGAACCGCCTTGGCGTAGCTCCATTCGTTGAGCTTCGATGTCGATACATCGCACGTGCGTATCGATGAAGGCCGTGCCGAGGAGGACCGGCACGGCGAGCTGGTCCGTGACTACGAACGGAATTCGGAACACCGTGTTCCTCAACCGCACGGCCAGGCGGACGACGGCCGAAAGCTTGAGGGGGTTGCTATTCGCGCCTGCCAGTCGTGGTAGAGGTGCGTCGTGCACGACGTAACGCGTCCAATCGGGGGGGAGGTCGGCCTTCCTCACCAGATTATACCCCGAGCACGTATCAACGGCGATCGTGCGGGGTTTAAATGCATTTCCCTCTGTGGCTATCGAGCCGAGGACGTTGTAAATCTTCGACGTCATAAGGCAAATGACGCCGTCGACAACCTTCGGGGGGGCCTTATCGGTGAGGTCGCTCCGCCGGGGCCTTCGATTTCGGTGCTGGCCCCGCCTGCGTTTCCTTCTCCCCCTTTCTTGGGGCTTCCGCGGATCAGTGACGCCCCCTGGATTATTCGAGTCCGTACGACACGAACCCTTCTCCGGTGACCGTGGGCTCGCGGGAGTCAGGGGGTCGACCGAATCTTTTCGGTCGTCGCTGCCCCCGTCGCCATCGTTAGGCCTCACCGGGACGTCGGCTGTCCCGGTGTCTTGTTCCCCTAACGTCGGGCCTTCGGAGGCCTCGACGTGCGCTCCCTCCTGTATCGGCATTACAGGAGCTCCCATGCTCGCCTCCGGTAGCGGGGGATGTATTATCGGACAACACCCCCCGTGTCCTTGGCGAGCACGCGGGGTCGGGTCTAGTTCGTGGGGAAAAGACGGCTCACGCGACCGCCTGTACGTAACCGTCTTTACCCTTTTTTCGAACTACCCGTGCTATCGGAGCTAACCTCCTCGCTATCGACGGCCAGGTCTTCCTCTGGTAGCCGGCCGCGTGGGTCGGGACGATTCCACCACTGCGGCTCAGCGGCCTTGGCAAAGTACTCGGGTACTTCCGGGCCTTGACCTGCGGCGTCCAGTCGTCGCAGGATATGGGGGATGAAGCGAGTCGGCTCTCCTTCGTGACCCTCCGTGGGTAGAGGGTACGGATCCTCTACCCAGTCTTGTAGGTACATTATCGCATTTTGTACCTGTTGGGGTAACCGAGAACGGTCTCGGTCCCCTCTTTCTCCTTGTCGGGGGTACCTTGTGTCCGCCTGCCGGTAGGCGGGTCGATCCCGACGATCGACTCCGTTACGACGGTACCCGCCTCCCCGGGGGGCGAATCGTGTGCCCCCACCTGATCTGTTCGGGAAACCTTGACGCGGGGGACGGCCCTCGCCAGCCGCTTGCCGGAGGAGATTACACGCACCGGGGCGCGTCTCCATCTGGTAGCGGTAGTTCCTGTACGCCGTGAACATTCGTTATTCCGGCGACAGGAACGGGCACGCGTACATGGCATGCCCGTACGTACGGCATAGCCAGCACACGTACGCGCTGCCGTCCGTTGAGGCGAAGGTTGCCGCGTGCCGCGCCTCCTCATCCGTGAGGAGGGGCACGCGAGGCGTTTCGGCTCCTGCATCTCGGTTCGATATGTCGAGCTCTGCGGCCCGGGGGTCCGTACCCCTTGCCACTCTTGGAGTAGCCGCCAACGCGGTCGCGTAACTCGATGTCGTTCCGGTCGTCATCGGTGAGGGGGGTCAAACCCCTCTTGGCCCTGCTCCCTGCGTAATGAGGACAGGGTCGGCCTGCCACTCATCCTCCCCCACATGGAGGGTAGAGGCGGGCGAACTTGTTGCGGCGGACTTCGTAGTCCTGACATCCCTCCCTGCCGGTTTCGAATCCGGCAGAAGTAAGCCGCGCCGAGCGCGGTACGTTGTACCTTCCGCCTTGGCGATACGGCGGATGGTCGGAAGATCGGTCTTCTGACTGCCTGGAAGCCTTTGCACAGTTTTGGATACTGCGGCACGGGTTGCCGGTGCAAGTCCCCGCACGAAGTAGTGCGCGAGGGACTGTTCGGAGAAGACTGCCGTGCATCGGAACGCGGCAGTCTCGAGTCGGTCAGCAAACGTGCTTTCCGTCTCATGCGATTGCTGTCGCGACGTAGCGACAGCGTCGTACGCTTCACCTAACACGTCGTCCGTGAGGTAGCGTTTCAGGAATTGATTCACGCGCCCCGGCCAGCTCACGTCGTCATGGAGCTGGCCGGCGCGGAGGCCACGCATCGTATAACTCGTATACAGGCGCTCCGCGTCGCGCTCGAGGAAGTGCGCGAGGACTCGTACCGTAACACCTTCGGTCAGGTGTTGCGAGTTGAAGGTGATTCGGATATCCTTCAAGAACGGCAGCAGCTGGATTGGATTGGTACCGTCGAAGCTGCGCATCGTGGGACGGATCCCACGGCAGCGTTGGACGTACTTCGCGATCCGTCCCGCGTCACCCGAGGTAACGAGCCTCGAGGTGTTATCCGAGCGGTACAAACGATAGTCAGCAACGGCGCTGAACTCTTGCATCATCGTATGTACCGGCTCGAGCCCGGGTTCAGCGGGACCCAGCGTGCCGAAGGAGGTAACCGGTAGCGTACGGAAGTCTACCGGACCTGGATGCTCGGCGTAACTCGCCGGCGGGTAGCCGCCCCAGCGCGGATCGACGGAGAACATCGGTTCTCCGGATCCGTGGGCGGCTCCTCCACGGTCCTGTTCGTCCGCGTACGATACGCGGTCCACTTGCCGCCTACTTCCGGCGATAGGCGGCAAGGCTTGGGTCTCAGACGCGAAGTTCGCGTCTATCGGAGGACGGCTTCCTTCTGCAGTCCGACTGGTAGCGGCACCAGTCGGACGCCAACCTTCGGGGGCGGCGGCGCTCGGAGGTACGGTACCACCGGGCCCTCTCGAGGGGGCACCGGGTAGCCCTTCGGCCATGGTACGTTCCATGTCACGAGCACGCCGACGCGTGGCGTTGAGCTCGGCGGAGAGGTGCGCGAACGCACCCAACTGTTCCGCGGACGGGGAGGTTCGGTCCTCGGGTCGTCTCACCGAGGTCGGCCTCTCAGGGCGACCTTGCCCGGACGGTCCGAGCGAGGCGAAACGGGAGTGTTAGACGAGCACTATCTGCGAGTGTAACTCGTCGATCAGTGCTCGGAGATTCTCTAAGGACTGCGTCACTCTATCGAACCTCCCTTCACGCAGGGAGCGGAGTTCGGCCATACATCGAGTGTATACATGGTCCGATACATCGATCCGAGGGGAAGTACGGACTTCCTCCATGTATTCGGCTATGCGTTCCAACATCGCCGCCGCTCTTTCCTCGGAGGATCCGAGCGACGGTTCGCGGTCACGAGGACCTGCGTCGCCGTCGCCCGACGGGGCGGACGGGGACTGCACAGCGGCCGGACTCAGATCCGCCGCTTCGGAGCGGATCGGGGGCTCAAACTCTTGGCTCATCTCGACGCGATCGGTTCGCGGAGGGAAGCGGAAGTCTTCTCGGAGATCGGACTCCAGGGTCTTCTAGGTCGGGAGACCACTGTAGCATAAACACCCCTGCGGAGAGGGGTGTATGCGTCCAGTCCTATAGAACTCGGATCGCCGAGAACGGGATGAAGCACCACTCACACACGGGACCGGGCGCGGGCCCTGGTAGCAGTGTGGTAAAGCGCGGTCGGGTCGGACGCGCGCACGCGCGAGCGGATCTACGACTTGACGCCCCGGTGCGGTACTGGTAGACGATCCAGTACCGACGGGCGGAGGCGGGTTCGGGCTCGCTCTCGTGCTGGCGCGTCCTTGCCCGCGCGGTCCCTTGCCTAGAACGGACTAGAGTAGGTCGGTCGTTCTAGTAGAGTAAGCGGCAGAGCTGACCTAGACGGAGAGTCGTGGACAAGCTCGTGCTTGTCCTTTTCCTCCGTCGTCGGTCGCTCGCGAATTTAATGTACAAAGTATTCTATCATAACACTACAGTACCGATGTACTGTAGGGGGGCTACTGTAGTGCGGGTCAGCCTGCACTGTAGCGCTGTCAGGCATCGGGCTGACAGTACACGTGCGTGTCGCGCACACGTGTGGGTCCGTACTGTAGAGCTCCGTCTCTACAGTGCGGGATCCAATCTAGATCTAAATCTAGTTTGCCGTTATACCACACTTCCCAAGCGCCCCCATATCCTCCCCCACTCTATTTCCGCCCACACAACCAAGCCTTTAAGCATGGTGTACTCTCCGAACGAGCGAGTATCCCCCTCCGTCTGCTTCGAAAGATACCGTATCGGAGAAAGAATGAGGACCTGGACGGCCGGCGAATCCGGCGACGCGATTTGCAAGGACACAAACGCAATCAATGACGTCTTCCCCGTGCCACTCTGCGCCTGGGCGATCACGTCGCGCTTCTTGATGAGCGGCATGACGCAGTGCTGCTGGATGAGGGACGGGGCATAGTAGCCCGCCGAGTAGATGCCGCGGAGCAAATCGAGCTCCAGTCGCATCGATTCGAACGAGAGGTGCACGGTATCTTGCGCGACGTCCTGAAGTTGGCGGTCTCGGCCGGGCGGGCCGTGCCACGCGAGGACTCCGAGCCCGCCGGGGAGGGCGACCGTAGCGAAGAGCCACAGGGACGGCGAGGCGGGCAAGAGTGGCGACGTGGAGGGATGGCAGGCGACGCGGCGGGGACACCGCCCGATGGGGCGAGTACCCTTCGCGGCGTCTGGAGCTCCGCATGTGATCTCTTGTGCTCATTGCACCAGCGTCACCTTTAAGTGGAGATAATCGCCAAAAGGAACGAGTGCGGAGTGGGAAAGGGGGTCCGTAAGAACGGAAACTCGGGCGAGGCGCTGCCGGTTTAGATGTGGCGCGACGACGCCATGACAGCTGTCGCCACCTGCGTGCGTCGCCTATCCGCCTTTGCCATTACAGGTAAGCTGCATGACACCGCTCCCCTTGCGGGCAGTCGCGTGTTGGTTCCACGAATTCCACGGCTGCCTGCTCCCACACCCATCGAAGTGGGACGAAATCATGTTCTGACACTGCTGTCGCACTACAACAGCCATGCATATATTAACCGCTACTACGAATGCACTGCGCATATGTTACAGCGGTATTCCATATTTTCTCTCTAAATTGTAACTTGAGCACAGCTGTATGGACGCACACTACGGAGGTACTGCAGTTGGACTACTAGTCCTCCGGTCGTACTACGAGTAGCCTACCATCGACTACAGTAGGGTTGCTAGGGGACCGCACACTCATCACGGACTGTGCCGTGATTTTTTGGGAGTGAAAATTTGGGGGTTTTTTGGGATTTGATTAATGTCAAGTGGCTGTCCGCACGGGCAGCGGCTGGACAGACATGCGCCCGCACGGCGCTGGCTTCAGACGAACGAGAGCAACCTACTCACCCCCGCCCCTCGCCGCCGACGGTGAGGGGCACGAAAGGAAGACGAACGCCGCACGTCCGCGCCCTCACTGTCGACGGCGAGGGCACGCCGAGGAGAAGACAAGCGCGCGCATGAGCCGGCGGCAGACGACTCGGCTGCCGCCGCACAGTTCGCACCCGTTCCCGCAGGACCGCGCTTCCTTCCCCCCGGACTGCCACAGGCGAAGAAGAAAACGAACGCCGTGCATCCTCCCCCTCACCTTCGAAGGCGAGGGGCGCTCAGAAGAAAACGTACATCGGGCATCCGCGCCCTCGCCACCAAAAGCGAGGGCTGCGTAGAAGGAGACCCAGGTCAAACGCCTGCGCCCCAGCCACGGAAAGCGAGGGGCGCGATAAGGGTAAGGGACACGCCGGCGCCCTCGCCCTGGATGGCGAGGGACGCGAAGAAGGAGACGCGTGTTGCGCGTCTGCGCCCTCGCCAGCGAAGGGGAGGGGCGCGCATATGGAAAGACGGACGCCGCACGTGGGAGCCATCGCCCCCGGAGGCGAGGAGCGCCCTGGACAGAATGTACATCGCGCGCGTCCGCGCCCTTGCCTCCGAAGGCAAGCGGCGGGCGAAGGATAAGAGAAACGGCGAACTTGCCACGGCAGGAAGAAACTATATTTAATGTGGTAGAGCGCCAAGGCACCCTCTCCTCGTCGATGAGGGGAGGGGGGAACGCTTGGAGGGGATGCCCGGGGAGAGGCGTCGCTCACCTCGACGACTTCGCCAGTCCGCTCTCTACAGAAGCACGCCCCTGCACGCTGATGAAGGGCGTGCGACGAAGCACAGTGAATCGGAGCCCTGCAAAGCGGCCGGATGAGATGATTGCAAAGTTCGCGCGAAGGTGCGAGGACCTGACGCCCCCACCGCGTGCGATTGCGAGGAGAAAAGGGGCCTGGAAGAGGATAATGCCCCCCTACCGCCGCCGCGCTACATTCGACAGCGCATGCCGTGGCCACGTGATAAGGATCAAAAGGAAGGAGCTCGGGGGCAGACTGACTGTCCACGAATAGGCCCCGGGGAGCCTCAGCGCGATGTCGGCGTTTCCACTCAAGCGGGCTCCGCGCTTGCCCCCTCCAGTGTGGTACACAGGCGGAACCGCTGTCCGTCAAGCGGGACAATCGTCCGTCGCTCTCGCCGGCACGCGCTGCGCGATGGACAGGACGAGGGGAAATCACAGGAGAACAGCGTGACACTGCCAAGCGGGTATCTCGTGAACACGGCGCTTTGGAACGGCAGGGGGACGCGACAAGGCGGAGCGCCGCCTCGAGGGCGCCATCGAGCATAGGCACTACACGCCGCCTGTCTCGCCACCGCGCAAGAGCAGTACGGTCGAGGGCCCGGTGCGTAGGCAAACGTGTTGGACGGGAAGGATATGATCGCAAGGGCGGCGCGAAAAGGGACGCGAACAGAAGTCGTGAAAAAAAAGGACCGGGAAGGCAGGACGACCAATACGCTGACGCAAGGGCGATGGGTCGTGAAAGTTGAAGTACTGCGGGGGGAGCTACGACCGCAGCTCACGAAAAACGGAAAGCAGAAGGCACCGAACACGGACGGACAGGAGATCACAAGGGCGGTAAGGATGGCTGTCGCCCGGCTGCGAGGAGGTGACGGACAGTTCTACAAAGACCTGTGGACGCAGACGTCCACACTTGAGAGGGGGGTCATGTAGCATATCCCCCTCCACGTATTAGATTTAGATTACATTTGTAACTGTACAGACTGAGCTTTACAGTACCTCGGTGCGCGCGCGCACAAGTGTACTCCACGTGTACGGGGGCACGCGCATACACGTGTACGACACGTGTGCTGCTAGCCCCGACGGCTGACAGCGCTACAGTGCAGGCCGACCTGCACAACTGTAATGCTATGATAGGTTACTCTGTATATTACATATGAGCGGACCGCCGGCGGTGGAGGGCGACAAGCACGGACTTGTCAAGGATCCTCTACCTTGGTCCGCCCGATTACTTTTAGGTACTTCCGTTAGTTACCTAAGAGTAGCACCGTGCGCGGGTTGACGACGCGCGCAGCATGCCCACGAGCCAGCTCCGCCTCCGCCCGTCGGTACTGGATCGTCACCCAGTACCGCTACCGGGCGTCGAGGAGTAGAACCGCTCGCGCGTGCGCGCGTCCTCCCCTATCCTGCTCTACCATCGCTACCTCGAGCCCGTGCTCGGTACCGTGGGTGGGCCGTGCTTCTATCTTCCCGCCGATCGGGGTCTTTCCGAACTGTCAGTACTCACCCCCCTCGTCGTTGGGGCTGATTATACTACACTCCCGTAGCTAAAGATAGCCCAAGCTCAGGGCGGGTCACCTACATTTCCGAGACAACAGAAAAAGATATGGTGACGGCCGCCCAGCGTAACGCTGAGGGTGAGGCGCTCCCGAAGCAGCGCCGCACGTAGGACAAGACTGAGATCTCTCACCTTCCCAACCCACATACAACGGCAAGGCTAGAACAGGGGATTGGTACCGTTCCGCAGCTCGTCGGAGGCCAGAGGAGGCCTCGTCGTAAGAAGGGTGGCAAGACGATGACTAAAAAGGCTCCTCTTCAGGAGCATGTCGGGAAGTACAATGTCATCGCGGGGCTAGCAAACGTTTCGTCTGGGTTGACGTTTGGGCAGCTAATCCGTGGAGATGCCGAGGCTGCAAAGAAATAAATCGATCGCTTATTCTCTAGGCAAAGAAATCGTACCCGTGTCTATGCAGGTCATGGTGACAAGGGGCCTAAGTGGCTGAGGTTGGTGACAGTCCCTGCGTACGGCACCGAGGTGCAGGCTCTGCTTGACTCGGGTGCAGTACTGAATATCATTTCCCCGCAGCCCGTCTCCAAGCTGTACCTTACACCCCAACCGAGTAAGTAGAGGATTACGGTAGCCGACGGAGGAAATGCTCTATGCATTGGGGCATTGATACAGGTCCCTACGTCGTTTGGAGAACTCACCGTCAACCGTACCGTCAAATGGTATCGCCGCTTGGCCACTTAATGACTTAAGGCCGGCCGATGTTCCCATCACACATTCATTTGAGTTAGACGATTCATCCCCTATCACGCATACGGCACGAAGACTACCTCCGCGCCACAACGAAACCATTCGTGAAGAAATTGACAAGATGCTCAAGCCGGGGTAATCACCGCGTCAGTTTCAGCCTGGTTATTTGCGATTGTCATTGTGGCAAAGAAAGACGGCAAGAGTCGATTCCGTGTCGACTACCGCGCCATTCATCGAAAGATGAAGCCCGACCGCTGGCCATTGCCAAAGATAGAGGAGATTTACGATGACCAAGAGGGAAGCACAGTGTTCACTACTCTCGATTTGTTCTCTGGCTACTGGCAAGTCTGGATGGCGGAAAGCTGTAAGGAGAAAACAACTTTTGTCTGTCGTCATGGAACCTTCCAGTTTGAAGTGATGCCTTTTGGATTGGTGAACGCTCCCTTTACGTTTCAAAAGATGATGGATCAACTATTTCGTGAGCTTCGCTTTGTGCGTGTTTACCTCGATGACGTGGTAGTGTCCTCGAAGTCTGTAGAAGAAAACTTCGCTCATCTGACCGAAGCATTCCGAATAATCAGTGAGAACGGGCTGAAGATCAAGATTGACAAACGCAGTTTCGCCCAATCGCAGACCTGTCTGTTGGGTCACATAGTAAGCGCCCAAGGGATCAAGGTAGACCTCGAGAGGGTCAGGGCTATCCAACGGTAGCTGGCTCCAACCAATACGACAGAGCTGCACAGCTTCCTTGGTCTTGTCGGCTAATACGGCCACTTTATACCCTGATTCACGAAGACGTCAACAACGCTACATGCATCATAAAGAGGACCTTTGCATGAACTCCAGAAATGCAAGAGGCTCTTGAGGAGCTGAAATTGAAGCTGACCTCAGCGCCGGTTCTAGCCTGTCCAGACTTCGAGAAGTCGTTTGCCGGAGAAACCGACGCTTCGTCGGTTACTGTTGGCGTTGTGCCCGCACAGTGTAAGGAAAATGGAACATTTAATCCTGTTCAGCACGCCAGTCGTACGATGAACGATGCTGAAAGGAAGTACTCGGTGGCTGTCGAACATCTCACGGGCTGGCCAATTGCGACGCTAACTGCTACTTCAACCGCGGAAGAGGTTGTGAAGTTTGTAGAAGAGGAGATTATCTACAGTTTCAGTTCACCCGGTATGAATATTTCGGATAATGCAGCTTGCTTCACAGCAGCAGCACTCGAAAACCTCATGAAGAAGCAATGGGTTGAGTGTAAAACCGTGCTTGCTTATGCACCCATGTCGAATGGACGTGCAGAACGCATGATTGGAACCCTTAAACGATAGGCACGCAAGATCATGATCGCTCTCGGGTCGATTAGTTCGACATGGGAGTCTGCTATGCCGACCGCTGTATATGAGTACCGCTGCAGAGCATCGGTGGGCGGCTCTTCGCTTTTCCAGTTACTGTACTGGGTTCTATCTAGAAAGGCACAACTTGACCTGCTTCTTCTATTCCCGAAGGAGAGCTTGAGGTATCGAAACATGAAGTTGACACACGTCGCGCACTTAAGAGCGGAAAGACGTCAGGCTCAAGGTAGAGCCGCCGTACTGGGGAATCGCTGGGACGAAATGTTTCGGGTTGGTGACGAGGTATTGGTCTCGAAAACATCTTTCTAGAGATCCGTAGGAAAATGACATCCGTTCAAATCGCGCTTTTACGGACCATGCCCAGTTGTGCGCGCCCGCCATCCTAAGTACACGCTCGTGTCGCCGCATCAGCGGTACTCTAGAAGGGAGATACACGCCAAGAGATTAATACCCTACAAGAGACTCCCGGCGAACCTGCAGTGAGGCAGATGAGTTGGGATTTTTACGCTTTGAATTAAATGATTGTGAAATGCATGCCGAGTGCTGATTACTTGATCCAAATGGATAGAGAATGGGCCATCGGAACCATGGGAATCTCTTAGGGCCTCTAATGCTGAGTGGAGCTGCCCGAAGCCCGAATCGCGGCCTACTTGTGTGCTTTTCGACGTGCTTCGCGTCCGGTTCTGCTCGGTTTCTTCTTAGAGGGGATGACGACGAGAACTTGGCGCACTTCGGAGACGCCAACGAAGGTCTCATCGGCTCCAACGCATGCGACCGAGCCGGCGCACAACAGAAGCGGGAACTCCTCCATACAATCAAGCACAATTGATTGTATGGTCGAAACACAGACACTGTGTACTATATGCGGCAAGCCTCATAAAGTCACGACATAGACACCTGGGGCGAGGCTCAAGAGGAGTCCGCGAGTTGGACTACGAAGATCCGCCCCGCACAGGGTGACTTAATCTTGATGAACGTGTTTCGCAGCGTCACGGAAATCTCGGATCCGACGCGACGGAGAGCTGGTCCTCTCGAAGAGAATGCTGTTGCGGACTAAAAGATTCCAGTATTTGACAGCAAGGTTCGGGGACCCCAGTGGTTGAAGAACGTTACAGACGTCGGCGGAGATGCACATGTGCTGCTATCTCGGAACCACACGGTCCCTTGAGGCGAAGCGCGGTAGATCAGAGTCCGAGGATTGGCTGCCGTGGAACGACCATGGATCATCTTCAAGCTATGACCCATGTGATCGGCGCATAGCCGGTCGATACTTAAGAAGGCGCTTATTCCATCTCTCTCACCGAGCTGGAAGAGATCGTTAACGATCTTGTGAGTCGTGCTACTACCGGTTACAGCAATCATGAGGGCGTACAGCAAGATGCGGTGAGGCCGGTTGGTTGCAGAATCGACGCCATAGCGCCACAACTCTTCAAGGGCAACCCCTTCACTTTGCTTGCGGTAGAGCAAGGCAGTAATGTGTTTTCTAGGAGACTATTGAACTCTTGGTCTGGAACATATTAACAGCGATGCCCGCTTGCCACCCAAAAAACATTGAAGTCGGAGCTTGTCTTGGAAGGATTTGCGACGTATGACAGGGACGAGAACTCGTACATTAAGTGGTAGCGGCTGGCGACTCCAGTGACGCGTGCAGGTTTCAAGGAAATCTGCTTTCGCGGATGCTTACCTCCCGTGCTCATCTTCGGTGTCTGCTGAGTCCTCGCCATCCTGATATTATATGGAGGGAACCAAATAAGGCACACGGAGACTGATACCCTACATGCATGCCTCTAGATGTGGTGGAGAAACTTGAGATCTAAGCTATGAAGAGGACCAAGGAGGCAACGCGGAAGAGACGCGTGAGGTAGATAGCGCAGAAGGCAGAGAGCTGCGAGAGCTAGGTAGCACAGAAGATAGAGGACAGGAAGAGCTAATGACGCACTAGGACGGAACGACAGGATCGAACAGGAAGTGACGGTAGATACCCAAGATGTGAGGGGGGGTGCCCAGCCCCGGGTCTGCGTTGATATAGGCTGGAGGGTGAAAAAATCAAAATCTGAGTGGCCGGAGCCCGTGGCCCAGCCTCAGTGGGGGGTGGTGTGACACGTGTTAAGGATCAGTGTAAGTAATTGGGAATTTAATTTAGTAATTATAGACTCTGCGCAAAGGGAGTATAAAGGTCGCGGTTGTCAATTCTCCCGGAGATGGGAGGAGGAAAAACACATACAGGGAAGACACGATGACGATGCATCCCGTTTTACAGACCAACAAGGCTGTGTGCTAGTTCTGACATTTACATCATATTTGGTTGTTCGCAATTGCATATGAGAACAAATTTAGTAATGTTCCACTAAATTATCCATAGATTTGTAACGAGATTTTAAATCTCGTTACAATTCTACGAATAAATCCTTAAGATCATCTCCACCGGCGAGGGTCTATGGGATATAATGTATTTGTCCAAAATGCCAGGTGGAGAATTACAACTGGCTCCCAGTCAAAAATTAGACCGCACTCGGCCGCGGGTCTATGCTATTGATAGATGGAGCTAAAAAGGCACCCCGCTCCACCAGTGACGGTCTAATGGTCTATCTTCTGCTCTCGCACCCCTGCCCCCTTCATTGGCGCATTAATTCCCCAGCCCCTCCCTCTAACTGCATGTCTCGTATTTCCACAGAAGGACCATGAACTTCAACATAGACGAACTCGTGCATGACAGTGACGATGACATTGGAGGACGGCAATGGGCAGTTTGGGTAGCGCATAGAAGTCGCAGGATCCGTATGACTGGAAATAACCCATAGGCAAGGAAGGGGATGGGGATGGGGGCGGCAGTGGCGAAAAAGGCCGGACGAGAAATGCCAAGATTTGTGCTTCACGTGTGCAACGTGGCGAATAGATCGGGTCTATCGCCGGATCTATTTCGGGGACTGAATAGATCCTGCGATAGACCCACGGTAATTTTAGGTAGGGATAGACCCAGTTTTTTGTTGAACGAGTGGAGACGAAATTGTCTAATGGGTCTAAAATTCATGGGCCATAGATCATGTGACACGTGGTTGGGACCGGTGTAAGTAATTGGAAGGTTAAGTTAGTAATTGTAGACAGTGCGCAAAAAGAGTATAAATGCGGTGGTTTTCGGTCGTCCTGTACGGCCGAGGGCAGACACATCACAAAAAAACACACACGGGTAAGACACGGAACGACGTACCCCGTTTTCGCCCCAACATGGAACTCTTGTGGAGGGCCGACGCCAACAGTCAGGCGGGTCCCGCTTCCCTGGTGTTCGATGGTAAGCACGAGGCGGATGTCGCTAAGTTCTTCTTTGTCTACGAAAACGTCGTAATGAAAGGCAAGTCCGACGAAGACAAAGCCGGAGAGCTACTGTGATACCTGCAAGGGGAGGCTTTCGACTACTACTATGAAACGTACAGCCAAGACGGTGGACTTAACGAGGCGGCCAGCGACTACGAAGCCGTCAAGAAGGCATTGCTCGACCGTTTCGAGTCAGTCCCTGAACCGGAAGAAAACATCAGGCTCGCAGTCGCGAGTAGGTTGGACGGCAACGACGTGCTCGCGTCGTTAAACGTGATGGATCGCCGGTTCGATAAAGCAGCTTTCAACCCCGAAGCCAAGTTCGGACTACTTCGGAACGCGGTCATGGAGCACGACGACGTGTCACAGTTCGTCTTGTATAGGGCACCTACCTCGTACGGGGCGCTCAAGAAGGCCGTTAAGGACTTCGTGTCTGGCCGCAAAGCCTTTATGGCTGCACACAATGCTAGGCAACCTCAGCCTCCGGCGCCTAAGCGCATTCCACAGAGACCAGAAAGACGCCAGGAGCCGGACAAGATCGAAAAGAAAGTGGACGTGCTAGCAGAACGGCTAGCAGAACTTTCTTTGTTGGTAAAGAAGAATCAGATAGCAGATCAAGGTGGCCAGGTCCGAACCTGCTCACTCTGCAGGGAACCGGAGCATGGAGCCAGCCGATGCCCTTCTAATCCGCGCCGAGACACTCGTTGTTCGCATTATGCGAAGCTTGGTCATGAAAAGGAGACGTGCTGGACCAGGCTTAGAACGGCACTGCCGAGGGCAGAATCCACGACTCAGTCCACAGCACCTGCGATAGAAGGTGCAGGGAATGCCCAGGTCACCTATATTGACGAGGCGAACGACGGAGAAGTCGTGGCCGTCACTAGGAGAAACGCAGACGGGGAACCTCTTCCCAAGCAGGACAAAACCCGGGAGGAGGTGTCCATTCCCAGGCTTCTGAACCCGCCTGTACCATTCGAGATGCAAAAGAGGGCTCTGCCACTTCAGGCGGGCCAAGGAGGTCCCATCAGAGGAAGAAAGCGAAGAAAGTGACCAGAAAAACATCTCTCCAGGAGTATGTGAGGAAGTCTAATGTTGTTTCGGAGCTTGCAAACGCATCTTCCGGACTCACTTTCGGACAGCTTGTTCGCGGCGATGCGGAAGTGGCGAAGAAGGAGATAGGCCGCTTGTTTGCGAAACAAAGAGTCCGTGGTCGTGCTTTCGCAGGTCACGCCGATACGAAGTCTCGAAGGCTGCGGCTGGTAACTGTGAAGGTTTATGGGACGGAAGCTCAAGCCCTGTTGGATTCTGGGGCTGTACCGAACATAATCTCGCCAAAGTTGGCGTCTAAGCTTTGCCTCTCCCCGCAACCGACTGAGAAGCATATCACGGTGGCAGATGGTGCTAATGCGCCCTGCCTGGGATCGCTTCATCAGATACAAACATCGTTTGATGAATTTATCGTGAAGTTGGACGTCATAGTCGTGAAAGGATCGCCGTTCGACCTGATCGTAGGGCTTCCGACCCTCGAGGGACTACAGGCATGCATCGATCTTGGTAAGCAACATGTGCAGATGACAGTAGGTGAGAATACCACCAGACTAGGCCTCAACATGGATGTGGAACACGTTTCACGGAGTGCAGCCTCAACTGATAGTGAGGATTTCACCTCCGACTCTGAGGCTGTACCTGGCTCGTCTACGACAAGCGACAATGAATTTGTCTTGGCGACTCTTTACCAGCCACCATTTGAACCTGATTAGGGACTCACCAAGCTACCGGATGGAGTCGAAGATGAATTGGATGGTCTTCCTGATCTAGTGAAAGAGGGCCTAAAGTCCGACTCGGAAAACGCGAAAGGAGATGGCAGAGTAGACGACGAAGGCCCGGAACGGCTTCAAGGAGCCTTTCTACGAGAGAAATTGCGCCGCCTGGCTTTCGAAGCCACGGAGAGCATTGTGAATTCTATCCAGAAATCAGGGATCTTAGCTTGGTAACTCGACGATTTAAGACCGGCAGATGTTCCGGTGTCTCACTCATTTGAGCTAGAAGATCCAAGCCCCATTACGCACGCTTCACGCAGGCTTCCGCCACGCCACAATGAAGTGGTACGTGAGGAGCTTCGTAAGATGTTGGAGGCGGGAATAATAACCCCCTCCATTTCGGCCTGGTCCTTTCCTATCGTTATCGCATCGAAGAAAGACGTAAAATCAAGGTTCTGTGTAGATTACCGCACCCTCAATCGCAAAATGAAAGCCGATCGTTGGCCCTTGCCAAAGATCGAGGAGATCTTCGATGATTTAGAGGGGAGCTCGGTCTTCACAACGCTTGACTTGTTCTCGGGGTATTGGCAAGTCCGGATGGCTGAGAACTGCAAAGAGAAGACGACTTTCGTCTGCCGTTTTGGAACGTTTCAGTTCGAGGTGATGCCGTTCGGGTGAATGAACGCCCCCTCTACGTTCCAAAGAATGATGGACCAGCTTTTCCAAAGACTTAGCTTCGTGAGGGTTTACTTAGACGACGTAGTCGTCTTCTCGAAGTCCGTTGAAGAGCACACTTCACACTTACGTGAAGTCTGCAAGGTGATTGCTACGAGCGGGCTGAAGCTTAAGATCTCAAAATGCAGCTTCGCACAGTCCCAAACGCGACTGCTTGGACACATAGTCACCGGAGATGGCGTCAAAGTGGACCCCGAAAAGGTCAGCGCCATTAAGAGGGAGAAGGAGCCGTCCAATGCGACAGGGCTTCGTAGCTTCCTTGGTCTGGCGGGATACTACCGCCGCTTCATTCCTAAGTTCGCCGAGATCTCTGCTCCGTTACATGAGGCCACGTCTACTAAACGGACTTTTAAGTGGACGGCGGAGATGCAGGAGGAATTCGAGAAGCTTAAGCTCAAGTTAACCTCCCCGCCAGTCTTGGCGTGTCCGGACTTCGAACAACCTTTTGTCGTGGAGACTGATGCATCCTCGGTCGCCGTCGGAGCTGTTATGGCCCAACGAAAAGAGGACAGGAAAGTCCACCCGATCCAGTACGCAAGTCGCACGATGACGTCAGCCGACAGGAAGTATTCCGCCTGTGAGCGAGAGGCCCTGGCTGTGATCTTCGCTTTGAAGAAGTTCCGAGTTTACCTGCTTTCAACACAGAAGTTCACGCTAATAACAGACCACCAAGCCCTGCAGTATGCCTTTGAGAAGAAAGACATTCACGGGAGGGTGGCAAGGTGGATGGACTTCCTAGCAGAATACGAATTCGAAATTAAGTACCGCCCGGGAGGAAAGAACGGTGCAGCTGCCTTCCTGTCCCGCCTGAAAGCCAAAGGCGAGGATGGAGTCGACTCTGACGACGAGGGAGATCTTGTCTGCAGTGTTTCGGATTCTCTAGAGGCGCAAATGGAGTGGGAACCCCATCTTATTGACATTTCAAGGTGCCTCGGGGGTATTGATATGAGAGAAGTGGATGTTCGTCGACGTCGGCTCAACCGCCGAAGCGCCAAACGTTTCATGGCTTGTAATGGACAACTGTTCCGTAGGACCAACAATGGATTACGCGCTATCTCGCCTATAGGGGCTCGCAGAAAGATCTTTAGAGCCTTTCACGACGAAATAGGCCATTGGGATCTGCAAACGACGAAGTGATTCGTCTTGGACCGATATTGGTGGCCTGCCGTCCACCGACACTTGAACGACTACGTTCGAGGTTGTGACGGTTGTCAGAAAGCCACACCAATTCCGAAGTACAAGACCACCCTTCGATTTCCCATGACTTCGTTATTTGATACATACTCCATCGATTTTGCGGGACCATTGCCTCGTACGCCCTCTGGAGGGAGGTACATCCTTATTGCCGTAGAGCACCTGCCTGGCTGGCCAATTGCGAAGGCCACCGTCACCTCGACGGCAGAGGAGGTGCTGAAGTTCGTGAAAGAAGAGATAATCCACTGTTTTGGGTTACCACGTGTCGTTGTCTCGGACAACGCTACTTGTTTCACAGCGTCGGTCCTGAATGCCTTCATGGCACGAAACGGGATTAAGTGGAAGACAGTGCTCGCCTATGCTCCTATGTAGAGCGGACGGGCAGAGCGGATGGTCGGCACATTGAAGAGAGCAGTCCGTAAGATGATTCTCGGTGCTTCGCCTGCAATTGTTGAGTGGGAGGATGCTTTACGTCAAGTCCTATATGGATACCGTCGCAGGAGGATGGCGGTGGGATTGTCCCCGTTCGAGCTGCTTTATGGGGTGTTGCTCAGGATGGCGCCTGGAGACCAAGAGCCTCCCTCGGAGTCTCAGAGATCCGCCACCAGGAAATGGAACTCCTGCAAGCCAGGGCGATGAGGGCAACAAGAATAATCGGGCGCAGAGCTGCAACCACATTAACAGACGGTCGCGAAGCAACTTTCAATGTGGGCGACGAAGTGTTGGTCGCAAAAGGGGCTGCCCTCGGGCCCATGCAGAAATGGCCTATCGCCTTGTCGAAGTTCTATGGCCGATGCCGAGTTGCTCGTGCGCGCCATCCGCGGTACACCCTAGTGTCGCCGCATCAACGCTACTCGAGAAGGGAGATACATGCCAGAAGGCTGGTCCTCTACAAGAGGCAACCGTTGCACCTTCAGTGAGGCAAATGACTAGGGATTTTTCCGCTTTGAATTGAAAGATAGTGAAATGCATATGAAGTGCTAATTACTTGCTACGAGTAGATAGAGAGTGGGTCATGGAGACAATGGGAATCACCAATGACCTCTAACGCTGAATGGAACTTCCCGAACCCCGAATCGCGGCTTTCTTGTGTGCTCTGCGGCTGCTTACGCGTCCAATTCTGCTCAGTTTCTTCTTGGAAGGGGTGACGACGAGAACTTGGCGCAGTTCGGAGACGCCAACGAAGATCCCGTCGGCTCCAACGCATGCCTTGACCGCGCTGGCGCAGAACCGAAGCGGAAAAACCTCCATACAATCAAGTACAATGGAATGTATAGTCGAGACGCAGATGCTGTGCATTATGTGGGGCAAGCCTTCTAAAGTCGCGACATAGACACCCGGGTCGAGCCTCAAGAGGAGTCCGAGAGATGGACTACGAAGACCCGACCCGCGGAGAGTGACTTCATCTTGATTAAGGTGTTTTGCAGCGTCATGGAAATCTCGGATTCGACGCGACGGAGAGCCGGTCCTCTCAAAGAGGAGGCTGTTGCGGACTAATAGATCCCAGTACTTGACGGCAAGGTTCGGGGACCCTAGTACTTGGAGACCGTTGCAGACGGCGGCGGAGATGCACATGTCACTGTTATCTCGGAACCGCACGGTCCCGTGTGTGGAAACGCGGTAGATCGGAGTCCGAGGATTGACCGCCCTAGAACGATCATGGGTCATCTTCAGACTCCTGCCCTTTTGATGGGTGCCAAAACGGTCAATACTTAAGAAGCCACTAATTCGGTCTCTCCCACCAAACTGGAAGAAATTGTCAACAATCTTGTGAGTTGTACTATTCCCGGTTCCGGAAATTGCTAGAGCAAAATACGGCCAGGAAGGTTGGTTGCGGCGTCGACGCCATAGTACGTGTTGTCAACGTCGAGATAGATGGACTCAATATTCCATTCACAGTCTCCTATAAGACAGCACTGGTTTGTGTCCGACAACGACTCTGTGAGACCAAGACGCCATATCTCTTCGAGAGAAACCTCCTCACCTTGCTTGCGGTGGAGCAGGGCGATAATATGATCTCCTAGAAGGCTTTTGAACTCTTGTTCTGTTGCGGCGTAACGGCGATGCCCGCTGGCCACCCAAATGTGGAATATGGAGCCCGTCTTGGAAAACTTAGTTACATCTGTTCGAGATGAGAGCTCGAACATTAAATGGCCGCGGCTGGAGACGCGTGCAGCTTTCAGAGCGAGCTGCTTCCGCAGACGCGTACCTCTCGTGCTCTTCGCCGCTGTCTGCTTGGTCCTCGCCATCGTATTACGCTATGAGGGATACGATGGCACGCGGGGATTGAAACCCCACCTGCGTGCAAATCGATTTGGTGGGAAACAGGAGGTCTAAGCTACGACGAGGACCAAGGAGGCAACGCGGAAGAGCCGCGAGAGCTAAGCAGCGCAGGAAACAGGAGGCCGGAAGAGCTAAAACAAGGCTGGGATGGAGCGAGAAAGGTGAACGGAGAGTGACGGCAGATACCACAAAAAGGGAAGGGTGGTCCGAGCGCCAGGTCTGTGTTGATATAGGCTGGAGGGTGAAGAAAAATCAAAATCAAAGGCAAAATCTGAGTGGCCGGGGCCCGTGGCCCCGCCTAAGTGGGGGGTTGTGTGACACGTGGTTGGGACCGGTGTAAGTAATTGGAAGTTTAAGTTAGTAATTGTAGACAGTGCGCAAAAAGAGTATTAATGCGGTGGTTTTCGGTCGTCCTGTACGGCCGAGGGCAGACACATCACAAAAAAACACACACGGGTAAGACACGTGACACGCCGCATTACAGTAGCGACGGCGCCTCCAGCCAGGAGAGACATAGATAGAGAGTAAACACCTTGAAGACCACCTGGAGAGGAGGGGGTCACAAGAGTCTTTCTCAGGTTATGGTCCCTCTATCGCAGTAACAACCTGCGCAAAACACGCACTATCGCATCCAACCAACCAACTACGCGCCTTCAGCGCTTCCGCCGCCGCCAAGAGCAGCAAGACATCCAAGAACATATCAACGACCTATTACGCAACTGCGAACTTCAAGAAAAAAATCACTTCACCACCAACGACACAAACATTCAAGCCAAGATGTCCAACTCCGACAGCCCCAAACTACCCAAGCTCTCGTACAACAACTTCCATTTTTGGAAGTCCTCGCTAAAGATCAACGCCTCTCTGCACGACGCCGACACAATCCTTGCCTCCCCGGTACTACTCACACCGGTCGACCCTGCCGCTGCCTCAACTTACAACAAGAAAGTAAACAAGCTCAAAGCCCTGATCATCCAAAGCCTCCCAGATGAAATTGTTACGAAACTACCGCACAACTTTCTCGAAACCACACCCCATGGCATATGCGCCACTATCGAATCTCACGTATCAACAAACAATATGCAAAACCATGATGTTCTAGAAGCGGAAGCCCGGTCGATTCTGTTTCTGCCTGGATCCAACCTCGATGAGTTTGTCACTCAGCACGAGGCTGTGCGGACCAAAATGATAAACGCCTCCTACCGACAAATCAGCGACGAACGCGCAACTGTCAAGTTCATGATACAGGGCCTTCGCAAGCACCCCGACTTCACAAACCTCGCCATCATACTAACCCGCAACCCACCGTCCAGCATACAAGCATTCTCAAATTACATCCGACAAGCACTTCTACTACAGGACGACGGACCCACATTACCGCCCGTTCAATCTATGGCCCGCCCCTGGAGTGGACCCAGCTATGGTGATGACAGGCCCGTACAGCAACGCCAAACCCCGCCCAGCGACAAGAATTGCCCCAAACCGCACGGCTGGAATGGTAAATGGTGTACGTACCACGCATCCACCACCCACGACACGCATGCGTGCCGCGTAAAGTATCGTCAAAGAAGCGGACCCCATCGGCGACAAACTCACTACCGCGCGCGCCAAGTCCAAGAAGAAGCCGAAACCAACCCTCTGATGCAGGAACTCGCCCTGCGCCTTTCCACTCTGGAACAAGCCATGGACACAGCCAACGATTCGGCCATGCACAACGGTAAGTCATACGTTCTCGACTCGGCAGCCAACCCATCCTACACCAACGCACCGCACAGCACCATGACTCCTATCACCACACCTCTCCAAACGAGCACCGCTGACGGACGGCCCCACAAAATCACGCACAAAGGACAGATCGCCCTACAGATGAGCACTAAACGCACTCTACGTATCCCCAACGCGGTACATGCTCCAACCATACGGTCCAATCTCGTTTCCGTGCACGATCTGGCCTCAAAATATGGAAAAGTAACCTTTTTCCCTTCAACCGCCTTCGTGCACACCAAGGAAAACAGCAACCAGATCACCGCAACAGCTCGGTACCGCCACGGCAATTATGAATTAAACAGAGCAATCACCACAACATTGTAGTATAATCACCCCCAACGACGAGGGGGGTGAGTACTGACAGTTCGGAAAGACCCCGATCGGCGGGAAGACAGAAGCACGGCCCACCCACGGTACCGAGCACGGGCTCGAGGTAGCGGTGGTAGAGCGGGATCGGGGAGGACGCGCGCACGCGCGAGCGGTTCTACGCCTCGACGCCCCGGAGCGGTACTGGGTGACGATCCAGTACCGACGGGCGGAGCCGGAGCCGGCTCGTGGGCGTGCTACGCGCGTCCTCAACCCGCGCGCGGTGCAACTCCTAGGTCAAACGGACGGAAGTACCTAAAAGTAAGCGGGCGGACCAAGGTGGAGGATCCTTGACAAGTCCGTGCTTGTCGTCCTCCACCGCCGGCGGTCCGCTCATATTTAATAAACATTGTAGTCTATCATAACTCTACAGTAGTGCCGGTCGACCGACACTGTAACGCTGTCAGCCGTCGGGGCTGACAGTCCACGTGTAGTACGCGTCCCGTACACGTGGGGGACACGTGTGTGCGCGCGTAGTTGTAAGGCTCATGCCTTACTGTCGCTGATCTAATCCTAATCTAATTTCCGAATTTCCGTTTGGGGTTATACCACATCACCCCCCTCTCAAGGGTGAACGTCCGCGTTCACTCCTGGGCTTGTAGATCGTGTTCCTTCTCTTCCGCCTGTCCTGTCCCGGCGGTGGTCACACTCGCTCGTGTCCCTCCGGTGTGACCTGTGCCCCCTTCACTCCCCGTGCCGCTGCTCTCGCCTTGCCCGTGTGGCTCGCCGGTTTCCACTTGTTCGCTTCCCTGCCGCTCCCATTTGCTCGTCCAGCACCGTCCTCTTCGCTCGACTCTCCGCGTCCCCTGGTATAGGCATGGGCGACCCAACTCTGGGCCCATCTCCGCCGCCGTTGCCGTTGCCGCCGCTTTTCGTCGCGGCGGCCGTGCCCGGACCTCCGGCCGCGACCTCTGCTCCTGTGGTATTGGCGGGGTCGCCGTCGACCGTCGTGGCGTCCGGCGGTACCAAGAGCGTCGCGGAGACTACGACACGCCCGCCTTTTCAAAGGACGAGGAGCCGGTCGTCTACTGTCTCTGTCGAGCTCGTGGCCCCAGCCTCAGATTCCGGGAGACCCGTCTTGTCTTTTCGGCCTGCCCAGGCGTCGTCCGCTGGTGGTGCTGTACGTCCTGCTACAGCGGGCGCGATTGCGCGCGACACGGCTGCTGCGCCAGTGCCAGCGGCCCTAGGTTCGGAGGGAACCGCTCGTCCGACCCGCCGGTCCCCAGCACGGTCGGCCATGCCCTACCCCAGGGCAACAGCTGTTGCCGACGTGGAAAAGGGGGAGGGCGAGTCCACGACCCAGTGGTTGGGGTCGCAATCGGTAGACCTAGCGCTGCTTCCCGTCAGCGACCTCCAGTACCCGTGGCGGCGTCAGGGTCGCTCGGGGGTGGCTATCGAGGAGGTGGTGGCGCGAGCGTGGCTTCGACCGGACTTAGCCCGTGTCCTGAAGGTCTACGAGACTGGTGGCGCCGAGGAGGCGTCCGCGTCCTTGAATCGGCTGATGGAAGAGGGCGGCGGTTCCGGATACCAGCTGCCCGAAGAGTTGCCCGGCGATCGTTCGTTTGCGTACAGTGTCGCTGAGGTGACGTACGTGGACCGGATGGGTTCGTACCTGGCCGGTCCGGTGCAGTTTGATCCGCGACGATTCTTACTACCCGAAGTGTCAGCGCTGTACGTCTCCCCTCGCCCGTTCTCGTACACACAGCCGTTGGTCGCTCTGCAGAAATCGTCCTGTTCCCTTATGCGCCTTCATGGAATGGGATTCGCCCATTACGATTGGGCTGCGTATCGGGGGAGGGATGAGACTGACGGCCGTGTCGTTCGTTCGGCGTCTTTTGCGTCCGGATTGTCGTCCGAGGATTTCCCCCCGCTCCCCCTCGACGTAGTGGACGCTTTTCCCTCCTTGGGCATACATCCGCTACTGCCTCCCGTGTTGAAACATTTCGGTTATGCCTGCGCGGATCGGCAGCACCCAGCCCACTCACGGCTCGCGTACAACTACCGACGCGAGTGGGCGTGGTCCGTGTGCTGCGGCTTTATGGCTGAGGTGCATGCGCACGCGCGGGTGTTTCTCCAGCCGGGCCCGGTCATCACGTTCGTGGGGCGGGTCGCGTCCACTCTTCCTGAGGTGGCCCGTCACCCTTCGGAGCACGGCTCGGGTCATGTCCCATGGACGTTTGGTCACGCGGTTGCGCTCATGTCTCGCGCCGGGGAAGTCAGCGCGCGTCACCATCGGACGTGGCTAGACTACACCACGGGGACACGGAGCTCCTACCTCTCGTACGAACCGACCGGTGATGCTTTTATCGCGCGCTCCTCACCAATTCCCCCGGTCGTCGGGAATACGGGGAAGAGGGGAGGCGTCGGTTCCGAAAGCCGACGTGGCCGACGAAAGCGCTACAAGGACCTCGATGCGGTGGGCCCGGATCTCGTTGGCTCCGTCCCGAATCCTTTTCCTGTGACCCCCTTTTCCAATACTCACGCGTCCCCGGAGGGCGTCACGCCCACGCAAGTCGTACTCCCTGTCCCGCCTCTTGACTTAGTGAGGCAAGAACCTGCGCATGCGCGCGTCGTGCGCGCCCTCGTACTCCCCCAAGAGGAGCTGGCAGCCATTCCCGAATTAACGCGAGCTCTGGGTGCGGCCCTCCATCGTTCGTGGACCGTGGGTGGGGTTATCAGCACCCTAGGGGCCTGGTTTCTGGCTCGGAGCGACGAGGCGCGGGGCCTTCGTCGCGACTTGGAGGCGCGGACGGCGGAACTACAGCGGTTACATCACGAGTTGTCGTCCCTGCGGGCGGCGTACGAACGCGCGCGGCACGACCTTGAGCGCTACCGGCGCGAGCGCAATAGTCTTCGTGCGTCTCGGTCAATGCCCTCGCCAGCGGGGAATGCTTTTCTTCGCGGTCAGATCGCGCCCGTAGTCTGCGACCCGTATGCGAACTGCGGGACCGACCCTCCTTCGTCTCGGGGTTACGATCTTCGCGACGAGACGGCGCGCGTCGACGCCCAGGACGTCCGCCTCGCGATGCCCAGCCTCACGGAGGTGGACGTCGAAGCCCCTCCGTATCCTGGGTACTGTCCTCCGCATTACTACGAATCAGGGTCCCGCGTGACTCCGAATGACGCTAACCGCTAACCGCTCGGATGGCTAGTCCACTACGCGGCCGCGGGCTTCCGTCGGTACGAGAGACAGAGGTAGGGTAAGGACTGTCTTGGCCTCTTGCCACAGTAAACGCAATTGTCCTCGTGCTGACGCGTGCGCTTGCGCGCCCCCTCTCCCGCCTTCCTTCGAGCCGCGGGAGGGTCGGGCGAAGCTCCGCTGATGATCCCTCGCCGTGTGTCGTGGACCGAGAGCGGCGTAGGCGTCCGCGGTGAGCTCCTCATTCGTGGCTGCTAACGGCTCGTTCCCGGAGATAGGGGACGAGGTCCGTCGTAGACTCCAGGACAGGGGGCGTGTCGTCATTGGTGTCCTCGATCTTCGAAGCGGGCCGGCCCGACAGGACTTGTGCCAGAACGGACCGTCCGGCATGCCGGGGCTCGGCGTGCGCCGGTTGTTCTCCATGGTGCGTCTCGCCGTAGGGGCGAGGGCAAGCCGCGCAGCGCGCGTTCTCCTCGATACCTCTCGCCGTCCGTGGCGAGGGCGCGGCGCGCGACGACGCGCGACGACGATCCTTATCTTTGCCGGCCCTCGCCACCAATGGCGAGGGCGCGGCGCGCGACAACACGCGATGGCGGTCCTTATGTTTGCCGGCTCTCGCCACCAATGGCGAGGGCGCGGCGCGCGACAACACGCGATGGCGGTCCTTATGTTTGCCGGCTCTCGCCGCCGATGGCGAGGGCGCGGCGCGCGACGACGCGCTACCTCCGCGCTGCGGTGCGGCGGAAAAGTCCTCGTGGCAGCGCCTGGGCCTCGCAAGCTCGGCCCGCGGCGCTCCCCGAGGACTTTTTCCGGCGCTCCTCGCGCTCCGGCTTCTTGCCTGCGCGCGCTCCTCGCCATCGGGGCGAGGGCGTGAACGCGTGGACGTACTTATTCTTCTTTGCGCGTCGTCCGCCATCGGTGGCGGGGGCGCTGCGCGTGCGCCGTACGTTTTCTTCTTCGCGCGACGCCCGCCATGCGGGGGCGCCGCGCGTGCGCCGTTCGTCTTTTTCCTCGCTCGCGCCTCTCGTCATCGGGGCGAGGGCCAGAGCGCGAACGGCATTCTTCTTCTCGCCCGCGCGCCCCTCGCCATTGGGGCGAGGGGGCGGACGCGTGGGCGTACGTCTTCTTCTTTGCTCGCGTCTCTCGCCGTCGGTGGCGGGAGCGCGAGCACTCGGCAAATTTCTTTACCCGGCGCCCTTCGTTATCGGTTGCGAGGGCGCGGGCGCGCTTCGAACGTTCCTTTCTTCGCGTCCCTCGCCACCAGTGCCGAGGGTGTGGACGAACAGGCGGAGTCGGATGCGTCCCTCACGTCGCGGTCCGGCATCCGATGACCCCCTCGAGGATGGCGTGCTCCTCGGCGTGCAGCGGGCGGTCGCGTGGTCCCATCCGAGGGGGTACAAATGCCACTGCCGGTCGTCCTACAGTGTATGGTGTGTCCCTTATGCCGCCTGTGGGTACTTTTGCGCACGTGCGTTGCGCCCGTCGTGCGCATGTTTTCCGTAAATTTTCTCGAGGGTGGTGGCGGATTGACACCGAGCGAGCGGTGCACTGCGTGTGGTTGCCGCACTGTACGACAAGTGTCCCCATTTCTTCTCATTTTTCACACCTCATCGGCCGGTGGTGCTGTCGAGACAGGGTCGGGGGTATGACGGTGTAGTTTTCTCCTTGCCCCAATTTTCGCGTATTAGCCGTTGGCGGAGCTGCTCGTTGTCTCATCCGGGACCCCTATCCTCACGAGCCACAGTGACTCTCGGTCTCTACGCCCCGCGTTTCAGCTCCTCTCCGCAACTTGCAACACCTTGTATTGCTTAACCCCTTCCGAGTTCCGGGGCTTATGTGCGGTATAGAGGCGATCGCCGTTCGGCCTCCACTCGCGTTACGAACCTCCAGCGTAGGGTACTGTACGTGGTACCGCTTCCTTCCGCCATTGTGTCCTATTATGCCAAGGGCTCCCGTGATTCCGTTGGGGTTGCCTCAGTCGTCGGACCTCCCCTCGCCGCGGTGATCGGACTTAACGGAACGTCCGGTGACCCTGTTCGGGGGGTGAGTGTCCGACCTTTCAGCTCCGGAAGGGGTATTCGACTTCCCTTCGAGCTCTGCGTCCTCGTATCGTCGTTCACTGCGGGGTCGAGATCCTTGCTGGCAGTCCGTACTGCCTCGCCTTTACGTCGTGTGTCCTTGGGTTTCGGAAGTCAAATACGGCTTGACTTTTGTGCGGTCCTCACGTCAACCGTAACGAAGCGGTTGAGGGCCCCCCCTCTCAAGCGTGAACGTCTGCGTTCACGTCAGACGTGAGGTTCCTGCCGGTGCGTCTCCGGAGGCGTTGGGCGTAACGAGACACCAACTCCTCCGGAACGTGAGTCCGGGCGGTCCATGTGGGCGTGTCGTAATCCGCCCACTTGATGAGGAACTCGATTGTACCGTCCTCCATGCCCCGATGCCGGAGTAATCGTTCCACGGCATACTGCGTGCCCTCGGTGACCTTGTCGGCAAGGTCACTTGGGGTTGTTGTACTCGCCCGTGGCGCGCCCGTCGGTGGTGGCGCGTACACGCAGCGGTCTGCGGAGACGCGCTCGGTGACACCATCACGATCGATCGTGATGGTTCGCCGGTCGTTGGCGAGTACCCGGTATGGCCCAACGGCGGGCGACGCGAGTTTGTTAAACGTCTTTGCCCCATCGGTGGGGTTCAGGTAAACGTAATTACCTGGCTTGATACGTGCGTTGAGCCGTCTGACGCGCTTATCGAAGTAGCGCTTGTACCGAGCCTGCGTCCGGCGCAGGCTCCCGTACGCCTTCTGGATCGTGTCGTCCAACGTCTTGAGGAACTCAGCACGCGCGTTGCCCCTATCGGACGGGGGCGCGTCACCGTCGGCTCTACGTAGAGAGAACTCCGGCGGGGGTCTGCTGAGGACGAGCTCGAAGGGCGTGGTACTCGTCGTACGATGTACGTGGGAGTTGTACTCGTACGTGAGCGGCCCCACGTACACGTCCCAGTCGTCCTGATGTTCGCCGACGTAATTGCGTAACATCGAAGCGATCGTCCGGTTCTATCGCTCGACCTGCCCGTTCGTCTGGGGGTGATACGCCGAGTTCGTCACCCCCAGGACACGGCACGTGCTGTGGAAGAACTTGGCGTTAAACTGCGGTCCGTTATCTGACAGTAGCGAGCGTGGGACGCCGTATTTAAATACCCACGCGTCGCAGAACGCGACGGCGACCGTGTACGCGGTTACGGTCCGCAGTGCCACAACTTGAGTCAGCTTGGTGAAACGGTCCGTAATTACGAGAAGGAACCGTTTCCCTGCCTTCGTCTTGGGTAGCGGTCCCAAGATGTCGATGGCGAGGCTCTCAAGCGGCCGTTTTGCCGGAAACAACTTCAAACGGTTGAGGTGTTTCCGCAACTTAACACGGTTCATCGCGCATGTTCGGCACCCTCGCACCGTAGCTGCGACATCTGCCGCGAGATGGGGCCAGTAGTACTCGCGACGGAGCGCGAAGTACATACGGTTCTGGCCCGGGTGCCCCGCGATGGTTGGTGTGTGGCAGAGCTGGAGAAGCCGAGCCCGTAGCGTCCGTGGCACCACGACCTGCACGATGTCAGGGTCGAAGGGGTGTCTCCGTTTGAGCACCCCGTGGTGGTCCTCGAAGAACGCGGAGTCCCGGGACTCTGACTGTCGTGCCAGTACGGTCTGGCAGAAGTCATCCACGCGTTGCTCTTCGGCTATTTCCTCTAACGTAAGAGGGGCCGGAAGGTCGTCCTGCGGAGGGGCGACCGTGGAGGCGGGCGCGCCAACTTCGGGTTGTTCGGCTCGCTCGATGTCGACAGCGTCGAACTCGTCGTTCTCCTCCCAGAACGAGGTGGGTCCTTCAAAAGCGGGGGCCTCGTCGTCGCCCCTCGGCTCGTCGCGCGTACGGACGCGCGAACCTCTTCGCTATCCGGCTTGGTTCCTTGTTGTCACGAATACATGGACGGCCTTGTGATCGCAGCTCGCGGTACAAACGTGGTCCGCGAGCTCGTCCGACATGTCACGGACGGTCGTACCCGCATCGAAGGTGGGAATGTCGTCATCCACCTCGACGACTGGGCGAGGGTCGTCGCTGACCCTTGGCGACACGAGGCGTGACAGGGCATCGGGCACCTGGTGCACGCGCCCGGGGCGGTACTGGATGGTGAAGTCGTATTCCGCCAACCGCCGTCGCCACCGGGTAAGCCTTCCGGAGCTCTCCGTGAGGGACATAAGCCATCGGAGGGCATCATGGTCCGTCCGGATGGTGAACTTGGTACCTTCGAGGTACAGCCGTAGTGTGCGGACGGCCCATACTACGGCAAAGCATTCGCGCTCCGTAGCGCTGTAGTTGCGCTCACTATCGGACAGTGAGTACGACCAATACCCGACGGGTCGCCAATCGTTCGCCTCTTCGTTTTCCTGGAGCAACGTACCGCCCAGTTGATAGGCATTAGCATCCGTGTCGATCATGTACGGCCGACCGTATCGCGGCAATGCTAGGATCGGCGGGGAAATCATCCGCTCCTTCAACGCTTCGAATGCTTGAAGTTGCGGCCCCGTCGGGTTTTCGAAGTCGGGTTCCACGTCTTTGCGGGTCATTTCCGTTAATGGACGCGCAATTTTCGCGAACCCCTTCACGAAGCGGCGGTAGACGTTACACGCCCCGAGGAACGACCGCACCTGCGTCAGGGTCCTCGGGAACGTGAACGTTTTGAAAGCGTCCGCTACCGCTTCGGCGACGCTCAGCTTACCTGGGGAAATGACGTGCCCCATGTAGTGCACCTTCGGTTAGAAGAGGCTACACTTCTTGAGCTTGAGGGAGATTCCGGCGCTCCTCAACAGGCTCAAGACAGTGTCGAGATGCTTCGCGTGTTCTCCGTGCGTACGAGAGAACACGATGACATCATCCAGGTAGACGAGGCATATCTGCCATCGGACGCCAGATAGGATGATGTCGAGGGCACGTTGGAAGGTGGCCGGTGCCCCTTTTAGCCCGAACGGCATACGCAAATGGCGAAACGTTCCCATATGCGTAGTGAACGTGGTCTTGTCCAGGTCTTCCGTAGCGACGGGGATCTGCCAATAACCGGAATTGCAGTCCAACGTCGTAAAGACGGCTGCACCTCCGAGCGAATCGATGCAGTCGTCCATCCGGGGCAGCGGATACGAATCCGCTGCCGTCTTTGCGTTGAGACGCCGGTAGCCCACGCAGAACCGAAGAGAGCCGTCTTTCTTCGGTACGAGCACCACGGGGGACGCCCATTCGGTGCTTGCGGGTTCGATTACCCCTGCGTTCAACATTTTGTTGACTTCCTTGGCGACCATCTCACGCATAGCCGGCCCCTTTCGGTAGGGCATTGAACGTATCGGCTTCGTACCCGGTTCGAGGGGAATGCGGTGTTCGGTCGCTCGGATCGTTCCGAGCGCCCCGCTCCACAGACTCGAGTGCTTACGGAGCATCTCGAGCACGTGGCCTCGGAACTTGTCATCATCGATGTATGACAAGTCGATTTCTTTTTCCCAATCCTCCGGCGGATTTTCGGGATCCTTTTCAGAGGCGGGTGCAGTGCCCCCTTCCGGCGGCGGGCACTTCGCCGGTCGGCCGTCCGTACCGGCTCCTCTCTTCTCAACGGTTGCCCCCTGGGCGGAGCCTGGTCGACCAGCTCCTGCCGTTCCGACTTGATCGGTCAAGTCGGTGAGGTGTAGCGCGTGCGCGATCCCATCGGCGATGCGACGTTCGGGCGTCAAGTTCGCGAGGGGGTTGCGCTTCGCGTATCCCACGACGGTGTGCTTCGGAAGCCGCCTTTCCTGTCGCGAAAAGTTCGCGACGATGACGTCGAAGGTCTGGTTCTGCAGGACCTCGACGACGCCGTTCGTCTGCCTCACTCCATGTCGGTGTTGGAGTGAAGGCTTCGGCTCTATAAACACGAGTCCCCTCCCCGTCGTAGTAACGCACACACGGGCCTGCGACCTCGCGGGAATGGTAACCCAGCGGGCGATTCGGATCGCCTGCGGGGCTTCGTCGCGTGCGTCAGCCCGGTTTGTCTGACGTCCGTGCCGCCTGGTTGGGGGAGCCGGCTCCCCCTTCCTGTCGACGATGGAAACGGAGCCACCTTGGCGGAGCTCCAACCGTTGAGCTTCGATGTCGATACTTCGTACGTGTGTATCGATGAAGGCCGTACCAAGGAGGACCGGCACGGCGAGCTGGTCCGCCACAACGAACGGAATTCGGAACGTCGTGTTCCTCAACCGCACGGCCAGGCGTACGACGGCCGAGAGCTTAAGCGGGTTGCTATTCGCGCCTGCCAATCGGGGCAGTGGCGCGTCGCGGATGACGTACCGCGACCAATCGGGAGGAAGGTCCGCCTTCCTCACCAGATTGTACCCCGAGCACGTATCAACGGCGATCGTGCGGGGCTTGAAGGCATTTCCCTCCGTGGCTATCGAGCCGAGGACGTTGTAAATCTTCGACTTCATAAGGCAAATGACGCCGTCGACCACCTTCGGCGTGCCCGGCTCGGCGAGATCATTCCGCCTGGGCCGCCGGCGCCGGTTCCGACTTCTCTTCCGCGTCCTTCGGCCTTGGTCGCGGGGCGCCCTTCGGTCGGCCGCGTCCCCGCGACAAGTCGCGTTCGTACACGGCTTGAATTCTTCTGGCGGCCCCGGGTCCCCCTGGGTCGGGCCGCTGGCGCGTTCGATGCGCTTCTTGTTAGGCACTTGGCTCACGGTTGCCACAGTGCCGTCCTCTATGTGCGCCGGGCTCACGGTTGCCTCAGCGTCTTCGTCCTTTCGCACCGAGCTTACGGGTGTCTCGGTGCGCTTGTGCGGGGTTGAGGGGAATAATATCGGTAAACATTCCCCTCCCCCGCCGAGGACAAATAGGGGCGGGTCAAGGTTGGTGTGACAAGACGGTTCACGCGACCGCGCGAACGTAACCGTCTTTACGGGGGTTTCGAACTACCCGAGCTGTCAGTGCTATTCGCTTGGCTATCGTTAGCTAGCGCGTCGACGGGCCCCTGGCCGCGCGGATGGGGACAGTTTCCCCACCCCGACTGGGCATCTTCTACGAAGTAATCGGATACTTCGTGGCCTTGGATTGCAACGTCCGGCCGTTGCAATATTCGAGGGGCGGAGAGAACGGGCTCTCCTCCGCCTCCTTCCGTGGGCTCGGGGTGCGTCTCCCCAGCCCAATCTTGGAGGTACATGATGGCGTTCTGTACCCCTTGGGGCAACGGGGGTCGGCCCCGGTCGCCTCGCCCATCTCGACGGGGATATCGCGTATTCATCCGACGAGGGTCACGTCGATCCCTTTGATCGGTCCCCGGGTATCAGTACCCGCCTTCACGAGGGGCAAATCGGACGCCCCCACCCGATCGGCTCGGGTCACCTCGACGCCGGCCTCGGTCTGCCCGTGTAGACTGCTGGATGAGATTGCGCATTCCGGGGCGCGTCTCCATCTGATAGCGGTAGTTCCTGTACGCCGTGAACTGACGTTGTTCAGGAGACAGGAACGGGCACGCGTACATGGCGTGGCCGTACGTCCGGCACAGCCAACAAATGTACGCCCTGCCATCGGCCGACGCAAAAGTCGCCGCGTGGCGTGCCTCCTCATCGGTGAGTCGAGGCACGTTAGGCAGCCCGCGGTCTCCTTCTCGACGGGAGATATCCAGATCGGCCATGTTGTGGTTCGGACCACCCGTGGCCCTCGGCGTGTGTGCGAACGCCGTTGCGAAGCTTCCGGTCGAACCGGTGGAAGCTGGCGTAGGGGGTCGGCTTCCTGCCCGGTCGAAGCCTTGCGTGATGAGGACAGGGTCGGCCTGACACTCATCTTCTCCAATGTGGAGGGCGGTCGCCAGCGAACTCGTTCCGTGCGACCTTGGAGTTCGAACTCCCTTCGCTGCCGGCTTCGGGTCCGGCAGCGGCAACCCGCGACGAGCGCGGTAGGTTGTACCCTCGGCCGTTGCGATACGGCGAATCGTTGAGAGTTCGGTCTTCTGTTGTCCGGGCAACCTTTGCATCGTCTCTGCCACTGCGGCCCAGGTCGCAGTGGACAGCCCGCGCACGAAGTAGTGTGCGAGAGCTTATTCTGAGAACACGGCCGTGAATCGGAACGCGGCGGATTCCAGCCGGTCTGCGAACGTGTTCTCGGTTTCGTGAGGAAGCTGTCGCGCCGACGCGACAGCATCAAACGCTTCCCCCAACACGTCGTCGGTTAGGTAGCGTTTGATAAATTGGTTGACGAGACCAGGCCAGCTCGTGTCGTCGTGGAGCTGGCCGGCGCGGAGGCCGCGCATGGTGTAACTCGTATACAACCTCTCCGCGTCCCGCTCGAGGAAGTGAGCGAAGACACGGATTGCCACACCTTCGGTCAGGTGCTGGGCATAGAAGGTTATCCGGATATCCTTCAGAAACGGGAGCAACTGAATCGCGTCAGTACCGTCGAAGCTCTTCATCGTGGGACGGAGCCCACGGCAGCGTTGGACGTACTTCGCGATCCGTCCCGCGTCACCAGAGGTAACGAGCCTCGAGGTGTTGTCCAACCGATACATGCGGTAGTTCGCGACGGCGCTGAACTCCTGTATCATGGTGTGGACGGGCTCGAGCCCGGGTTCGGCGGGGCCCAACGTTCCGAACGGCGTGACGGGCGACGTTCGGACGTCGACGGGGCCGGGATGCGCGGTAAGATCCGCTGGCTGGTAGCCGCCCCAGCGAGGATCGAAGGGGAGAATCGATTCCCCGGATCCGCGGGCGACTCCTCCACGGCCACGGTCGGGTTCGTCCGGTACCCGTTGGGACTGCCGCATGCTTCCGGATGCATACGGCAGGGCTTGAGTCTCGGACGCGAAGTTCGCGTCCGCTGTCGGCTTGATGTCCTCCGCCCTCCGACTGGTGACGGCTCCAGTCGGGGGCCACTCCTGCGCTCTGGATGCGCCCGGAGGAACAGTGGCACCGGGCCCACTCGAGGGGGCTCCGGGCGGCCTCTCGGCCGAGGTCTGTTCCATCTCACGGGCACGGCGGCGCGTTGAGTTGAGCTCCGCCGCCATGTGCGCGAACGCTCCCATCTGTTCGGCTGATGGGAAGGGTTGCGGGTCGCGTCGGACCCCGGAGTTTGCACTCGCTGGTCGACCCGCAACGTCCACGGCTGGGGAATCGATGCGCGCCTCTTCGACCAGTACCAAACGGGACTGTAGTGTCGTGCACTGAGGGGGAAGGGGTGGGATCCCCCTCTGGCAGAGCGCGCGCGTTCGGGGGGCGCGTGTAGGGGGTTATCGGGAGACCACCCGTAAGGGACCGGTACGGGGCCGGGCGCGAAGCGCAGTAGGGAAAGTAAGGGAAAAAGAGGCAAAACAGAGCCCAGGAGGGGCGGAGCGGTAGGGACAGCTGTCGCGCGGAGAGCCGGGCGTGGCGGGACGACGCGCGCGGTAGAGACAGGAGGTAATCGGGACGTAGATGGCTCGCAGGGTACCGTCGTGGGACGGGGACCGACGCGAGGCTACGACTCCGTTCCAGAAACCCGAGTTGTAGACCCAAAGCTTCGTACGGATTTACTTAGGGTCGGACGTCGGCTATATACTAGCCGACGTCGGAGCTATAATTAATTAAACTAAAAGAAACTAAATTAAAACGACGGCGGCGACGACCGGAGAAACTCCCCTTGGGGAGGTATGACAACCACTACACGTGGGGGGGTGACACCTGGACACAGGGGCCTTGACGCCTGGTTACACGTGGCGCGTGGTACACGTGTGTCCCGGAGAAGGAGTCGTGCTGGCCGGGGACAGGTGTCCCCTGGGAAAAGGAAAAGGTGGGTCAGTGCACTACATAGCCCCCCGCTTAGAATAGAGCGTCCTCGCGAACCCTGGTTACGGCGACTGGTGGACCGCCGGTGGTCTGGCACGGGACATTGCCTTGTCCGGAATTATGAGGGGGGGGGCGGGCCCCTGCCAGCCGCGATGTCCACTTCTTCACGCCACGCGCACTTCTTCGTACCAGCACGCGTACCTGTCCGCCTGGACGAGCGCGATGTCCTCCGCTGCCCCCTTCCTCGCGCCAAAGAGCGCGGTGTTCTCCGATGCGCCCTTCCTCACGCCAACGAGCGCGGTGTTCTCCGATACCTGTCCTTCCTCGCGCCAACGAGCGCGGTGTTCTCCCACGCCCTTCCTCACGCCAACGAGCGCGGTGTTCTGCGGCCTCCGGGTCGTGGGGAATACGATGGTAACGGATACGCGAACGGCGCGGGGAGGGACACGGCCAGCGCACGCCCCCGGGGGGGCCGTGGCTCGAGCCCGGGTGGCCCCTTCGAGGACAGGTGTCCCGGCGGAGGGCAGGTGTCCCGTAACAGGGGGCGGCAGTCCGGGCCTTACATATGTACCGTAGCCCCCCCCTTATACTCGGGCGTCGCGAGCCCTGACTGTGGCGGTTCGTGTACCGCCGGGGGACTCGACGATCCCCCGCCAGCCATGATCGGGGGCGGAACGTAGGTGGCTGAGGGCAACGGTATTCGTGGGTCCCCTGAAGTAGGTCGGCGCCCAGGGCCACACCGCAGCAGCTCACCTTCTGTGCCCCTTCCCCCCTTTTGTTTTGTGACAACTCCTCCTTTCGACGCGCGAACGCGGAGCCCACGATACGCAAGGTACGCCGTACCAGTCTCTTACCTTCGTGGCGCCGACGTGATAGAGGTCCGCGGCGGTGGCATCCCCGAGCGAACGCGTACCGTCCCGCCTCCCCGAGATGTACGCGCCGATGTACCCCCCCGGGGGAGTCTCGGCCCTCGAGGGCGAGCTGTGGCCCCGACCACGAGACTTATGGGGTCGGAACTTGTACGACGATGCGCTACTCTTCGAGCGAGCCCCTTTTATGGCGCCGGAGGGTTTACGCGACGCGGAATTGATCCGTGCGTACGCGACGTCTACTGGGGAACTCCCTGGGGGTTTGAGCGTGGCAGCCGTCGGCTCTCGCGACTTCACGCGCCGCCTGGTCGTGGAGCCGGCTTTGTTACGTCCGGAATTCAGACGGGTGAACACGGAGACCCGTGTGGCCTTCGTGGAATTAATTCGCCAACGTATACGCCGTACCCCCTGTAACAGGCTCGTCCCTCGGGCTTGGAACCTGGACACCTGGGCGTATCGGGCGGATGGGGACCGGGGGTACGTTGCGAATCTGAAACGAATATTTGATGAACTCCGCATCCGGGAGGAAGAACCCTCGGTGGCCATGATGGCCTGGGACCGACCTCTGTTGCCGGAGGGCTTCGCTCGATCCCCAGATCGGAGGCGCGACCCCGCGATGCATGCCAAGCTCAAGTTTGAGCGACGCATGCGTAATCGGATGGGGGTGTTCGTCGCATACGAATGGGTGGAGGTAGAGACATTCGAGCGGACGGTGTTGAGCACGCGGTATCCTGAGATACCGGCGTGGTTTGCGCAGTACGAAGTCGCTGCGGACTTCATTGCGGAAATTCCCCCGTGCGTGGTGTACTTTGGACTGAGTCTCACGGAGGACCCTCAGTCCGCACGCTGGATGGTTTTTCTCAGCGAGTGGCTCGCCTTAGTTGCGGGGCGGTTCTTGAAGTACGCCCACGAGGGGCGGTTATTCATCCTCCCGACCATGGTCGTGGAGTGGTTGCACCGGCTGGACTTGACGCGCATCCTGGGTAGCACAGAAGCACAGCGACAGTTACGGGTCCTCCTGGCTCTCCACGGGGACATCGACTGGTCGCGCGTCCCTTACGCTCAGGGCCATCACTTCGACAACCCCCGGAGCACGCACTACTCCCCTGGGAGACAGCATGACGCGGGCCGCCCGGACCGTGGGAACTGGGTTCGGCTCGAGAGCGGAACGCTTCGCCTGGACCAACCGGAATTACTGAGGGGAGGGGAAGGGGTTGCCGAAGGAGGCGGCGGAGGGGGACGTTCCGGAGAAGTCCGGTTCGCGGAGCGAGAGGGCGAGGGTCGGCGCGTCCGGCGTCGCGGCGTCGGTTTTGGGAAGGGTACTGAGGACCCCCGCCCGAGGGGGGTGGAGCGACGCGATACAGCAACGATGACGGACGCCGAGCTGCGCGGTTGGCTGAAGGATCCGCAATGGCGAGAACAGCTACATCGTCTGCTCGCGGAGGGGACGTCGGAGCCAAGCGAGGTCGCGGCCGGTGAGCCCGCGGGGGACGCGCTCGCGGCCTCCTCGTCGCCGGTGCGAGGCGACCACGCTGTGAGGACCCCGACGGCGGTCGCCTCCGGAGGGCTCGTGCCGCACGAGGGGGGACGCGACGCGTAAGGTCGGTGTTACCGCGCGTAGCAGCGTGCCGGAGACGATCGGCGATTATCGCGGTGCGGCCGGTAGTCTCGCCCAAGGCGAGGGAGTATACGACATGAAGTCGGAAGTAGGGTCGCGGCGCGCGGCGGTGAGGGCGGACCGTCAGCGACAGCGCAGCGCGGAAGGTAATTCTCGTCGAGGGCGAGGGAATAAAACGACACGAAGTCGGAAGTAGGGTCGCAGCGCGCGGCGGTGAGGGCGGACCGTCAGCGACAGCGCAGCGCGGAAGGTAATCCTCGTCGAGGGCGAGGGAATAAAACGACACGAAGTCGGAAGTAGGGTCGCAGCGCGCGGCGGTGAGGGCGGACCGTCAGCGACAGCGCAGCGCGGAAGGTAATTCTCGTCGAGGGCGAGGTAATGAAACGACACGAAGTCGGGAGTAGGGACGCGGCGCGCGGCGGTGGGGGCGGGCCGTCAGCGACAGCGCAGCGCGGATGGTAATTCTCGTCGGGCGCGAGGGAGAAAAACGTCCCGAACTCGGGGGTACGAATCACCCGGTTCGGGCGTCACTTCGTAGAGGGGGCCACCGGTAGACGAGGGAAGTGGTTCTGGGTTCCCTCCCGAAGACAGCGTCTTCTTCAAGCGAGCACCAATTTTTCTTCTCCCTCGTGCGGGTCGAGGCCCGGGACATGCTATGACGTGGGCAAGGACTTCGTCAAAGCGTGTACCAATTTTTCGCCTCTCCCGTGCGGGTAGGGGCCCGGGACATGCTATGCTGAAGGGCATAGCGGTCGCGGTCGCCGCGTACGAGATGGTCCCGTACGGGGAGAGGACGCGGCAAAGCGCGCGAACGGAACGACGCACATGTCGGGCTGGTGGCTCGGTCCTGAGGCGGGAGCGGATCGTTGCCGACGGACGCGGGAGACCGGGGTGGATACCACAGTTGCTTGACGTGGGAGGGGAGCGTCTTTCTCTCCCTCCGCAGGGGGTGGTGACCCGCGAGGGCGTGGGGAGAGGGAGCGACTACTGTACTGCAGGGCGAGACACCGTCAACCGCTCCCGGAAGGGACGGGTCGGTGTCTGTTCTCGCCCGGGAGTGGGCCTCCCCAACCAAAAAATGAAAAATCAAACCATTCCGAAAAAATCAAAAAATCAAATACGACAGGTGGGCGGCGTTGACTGGCTAGGGCGTCCGGCGGCGGTCCGCGTCGACGCGTCGCGTGTTTCCAGGGGCTCCACAGTCGGCTATCGTACCTCAACCGAGGTGCTGGGGCGCGATCCATTCCTCTAATTCCCGATTCCCACGCTGCCGGGATGCCCCCATAGAGCGCGGTCGGGGATTGGTACCCGCTCCCTTCGGCAATATCGCGCGACCGTGTTGTAGTCGATATGACGGGCGGGCTCCCAGGTCGACTCGGCGTCGTCGGCGCCGCTGTACCCGTACCAACGTACGCGAAACAGGGGGAGCCCGTCATCTCCCGGCCCGTGCCCGGTTAGCGATTGCACGACGTAGGTGTCGGTGGGGTCTCCCGCAGAGGAAGCAGGAGGGAGGGCCTGCCCCGATGGCACGCGTAGAGGTACGCGGAAGGCGTCGGGTCGGAACGTGCACCTCGCGGCCAGGTGCGCCGCGCCCGACGAGATGAACGCGCGGTGAGCGGGATCGGTCGCCGGGGGGCGGAGGCCCTGTCGCGGCGGGGCGCGGGTGGTTCCGTAGGGTCCACTGTTGGCTCGGGGGGTTCCCTCGCCGTTTGCGAGCGCGTAACGGGACGCGTTTCCTTCGTTAGGGGTCTTGAGTCCGGCGGCGGGGGGCGGTTCGCTGTTTCGGGGCGGTTCGCCCCGATTCGAGAGCGGAACCCAGCGAGACGTGTGAGGGCGTCCTCGGTTCCTCCGCCGATGACGGCGTCCATCAGCCCCGGCGGCCGCGGCCTTGCGAGCGCCGGTGTCGCGGGGGTCCCTTCCGAAGGGGTCGCGTCGTGGAGGTTTTCGTCTTCCCCGTTTGAGGACCCCGGTCCCAGCGGGGGGTCTGTCCCGTTGCTACGAAGCGGGGGAGACCTGACGACCCGGTCGCGAGAGAGCCGGTCCTTCAGTCCCGTCCCCCGTAAGATGGTGACGGTGTGGTCGTCCACCTGTACGACAGGGAAGGGTCCCTCGGTTCGCGGTGTGAGCTTATTGTTAACCCGGTCCTTGTCCGTTTTCTCCTCGGAGCGTAGCGCAGCCTCGCGGTTCACGAGTACCTGATCCCCCACCCGATAGTCCGGGGTGGGGTGGCGTATCCGATTATCGAAATCGTTCTTATACCGCTCCTGTCCGGCCAGCAAGTTGCGGCTGGCCGTCGATATCAGGCTGCGGAGCCACGCTAGGTAGCGGATCTTGAACTGGGCCCTTGAGGCGGATGGGTCCAACAGCGGCGTTTGTTGCAGGGATAATGGACTCGGGGTCCGGGATAATACCAGGTCGAACGGCCGCATACCGATCATCCTGTTCGCCGTGCAATTATAGCCGTACGTCAGCGCATCCGTGTACTGATCCCAGTCACGTTGATTATCGGCGAGGTAATGCCGGAGGGTGGATACCAACGTCCGGTTGAATCTTTCCACCTGCCCATTCGTTTGGGGGTGATAGGCCGTGGTAAACACGCTCTCAATTGAGAGTATCTTGCACACGGCGAGGAAAAACCTCGAGGTGAATTGTCCCCCGTTATCGGAGAGAAGTTTCACTGGGGCGCCGTATACGAACACCCAGTGGGAAATAAACGCCTGAGCAACCGTTTCGGCGGTAATCCTCTTGAGCGGGACCGTCCTGGTCAGCTTGGAGTATCTGTCCGTCATCACCAAGAGGTAACGGTTTCCTCTTGGTGTACGGGGAAGTTCGCCGAGAATATCGATGGCGATGTACTTCAGGGGCCCTGACGGAGGAAATGTCTTCAACTCAGAGTTGTGCTTCCGCAGTTTGATGCGTGCCTTCGCGCAGTCGGGACACATCCTTACGGTCGAGTAGGAGTCCACCGACATGCTTGGCCAATAGAACCGCTGTCTTAGCGTATAGAACAATCGCCTGCCTCCTGGGTGACCGGAGGTGGCGGGATAATGCGACAAGTACAACAACCTTTCCCGGAGGGTTGTGGGTACTACGATCTGTTCCACACCGTCGAGGTGGGCTTTCCAGCAGACCAGCCCTTCCTGATTCACGAAGAATCGGGACCGGCGCAATTCAGCGAACCCCTCCCCCTTCTCAAGACGGGAAGTCACCTCCTTACAAAATGGATCAGAGTGCTGTTCACGAGAGAAGTCTTCGTGGGTTATCGCGGCCATCGAGGCCGGAGGGTCCAGCGCGTAGCAGCCCGCGGAAATTTCGACGTCGGTGGTGTCGTAGGTCTCCTCTTGATGCTGAGGCTCATCGTCGAAATTCATGACGGTGTAGCAAGGAATTTCTTCGTCGATCGGGATAGTCGTGCCTCCCGTAGATGGGATACGACTCAGCGCATCGGCGAGGCAGTTCTTGATTCCCTTCACGTAAGTTACGTCGAAGTCATATTCGGCAAGGCGCAAGCGCCACCGGGCCAGTCGGCCACTCGCATCGGCGAGGTTCATCAGCCACCGCAGGGAGTGGTGGTCGATGTTGACCGTGAACCGCTCCCTTTCCAGGTACGGGCGAAGCGTCTGTACCGCCCATACGATGGCGAGGCATTCCTTCTCGGTTGTCGAGTAGTTGCGTTCCGCTGACGAGAGCGTGCGTGACCAATATCCGACAGGGTATCGGTGTCCATCCTCGTGGGTCTGCAGTAGTGTGCAGCCCAACTGAGCGTCTGACGCATCCGTGTCCAGTGAGTAGGGGCGCCCCAGTCGTGGGAGTTTTAAGACCGGAGGCGAAATTAAGCACTCCTTCAGTGTCTGGAAGGCCGTGGTCTGCTCTTCATCCAGATCGGGGAGGACATCCGGTTCTCCTTTTCGGAGCATAGCCGTAAGGGGCGCCGCTATCTTGGCGAAATGTTCGACGAAACGTCGGTAGACATTACACATTCCCAAGAACGAGCGCAGCTCGGTCTGGGTCCGTGGTTGAGTCGCTTCTGAGAGCGCTTTCACATTCTTCGGGTGGACTTCGAGTTCGCCCGGTCGGATGATATGTCCCAGGTACTCGACAGAGTCCTGGAAAAACTTGCACTTGTTAAGTTTAAGTGATAATCCCTCCTGCTGCAGAGCACGGAGTATTACGTCCACATCCTTGAGGTGCGTGTCATAATCCTTGGAGAAGATTATGATATCATCCAGGTAGATGAGGCAGCTCTTCCAGCGATAGCCTGAGAGGAGGATATCCAGCATACGTTGAAAGGTGGCCGGGGCGTTCATCAACCCGAAGGGCATACGGTTGAATTGATACGTCCCGGCGTGGCACGTAAACGTGGTCTTCGGTCGATCCTCCTTGGCGACTGGAATTTGCCAGTACTCGGAGTTACAATCAAGGGTAGAAAAGACCTTGGCTTCCCCGAGTGTGTCAAGACACTCGTCCATGCGAGGGATGGGGTACGTATCTCGCACGGTCAACGCGTTCAGCCGTCGATAATCGATGCAGAAACGGAGGCTCCCATCTGACTTGGGGATGAGCACGACGAGGGACGCCCATTCGGACTTGGACCGGGAAATTACCCCGCCGGCTAACATCTCGTCAACCGAGGCTTGTTCCGCCTCCCGGGCGCGGGGACCAGCTAGATAGGGCTGACATCGAAACGGCTTGGCGCCGGGGGTGAGTTCGATGCGATGCTCTGTCGCTCGAACCTCGCCCAAGTTTCCATCCCACATTCCGGCGTAGGGCGCGAGCATGGTGCGGACCTGCCTTCGCACTTGCGCCGGCAGGTGGTCGAGGGGAACCGACTCCGACGGAGGGGATGGCTCCGCTTGGGGGAGGGCTCCACGAGGGGGCCTCTCGCCCTGTAGAGGGGGGCTCCCCTCGGAGAATTCCGCGGCTAGGACCGCGTCCAACGGCATCGCCGTGCGCACCATCGCCCGCGGATGTGGAGTGACGAAGCCAACGACTTGGTTCTTCGACAACCTCTTGTTGGCGGTCGAGAAGTTCGCCATGAGGACCTTGAACTCTTGCAACGGGGTGATGTGCACCACCCCGTTGGAGAGGGAGATCCGATGCTTCGCATATAACTGCGGGTTCGCCTCGAGGACCGAGAGTCCGGCCCGTCCACTTGTGACGTATACCCAAGTCTGGGTGCCCGCCGGGATCTCCACGGCGCGCGACACCTTGAGCCTTGGGGAAGTCCGCCCAGCGGCGAGGGCATACTCTTGCTCCGTCGGGAGGGGAGGGGCGTTCGCGGCCCGAGACGCCGGCTTCTGGACGATGGGGATCTTAGTACCATCGTCCAGTTCCACCTCCTTCCGCCGGGGGTAGATGGCTTCGACGAACTTGTCGTTAAAGTCGCACCCCAGTATCACGGGGGCGGCTAATCGTTCACAGACGATGAAGGTACACCTCATGGTACGGTCACCTAACCGCACCACGAGGGGGATTTGGCCGCTCGTACGCAATGGTCTCCCACAGGCGTCCGCGATCGTCGGGATTTCACCCGGAATAATCAGCGCCTCCCATCCGGAGGGAAGCCTGTCGGCCCGTACGAAATTGGAGCCAGCCCCTGTATC
>NW_005179171.1:75682-126328 GCF_000350225.1 Chondrus crispus
GATCCTTCTGGCAATTACGGGACGTTTTCCCCGGTGGAAGTCCGCGAAAGCCCCCGTCGGGCTCTCGAGCGGGTTGGTACGGCTTGCGCCGGTCGCCGTAAAACAGCGAGTCTCCGTCGTTGAAGGAGGATTCTTCCGTCGGGAGGGAAGGAGCCTCCCCGGCGAGGTCACCTTCGGCAGCGAGGTAGTTCTCGGCTCCCCGGGCCGTTTGAAAACTGGGAGGGGGACGGTCGACGTCGACGGGGCGCCATCCAGGGCCGCGAGGACCTGTTTAACCGGGCGGGGCTTCCCGAACTCCACGCGGCGCCCAGACCCGTGCTGGGCCCGGAAGGCGTCTCCGTGCGAACGCGCGTGGGCGACGGTATCCTCGAACGAGGATCGCTGTCGATCCTCGCGAGCTTGTAACACCAGCGGCTTGATCGCGGGGGTGAGCCCCTCGATGAAGAGGGTCGTCCTCTTGTATGCCGAGTGCACGTCCCCGCACCTCCCCAGGGCGGTGGACATTCGAGTAGCGTACTCGGTTTCCAATTCGCCCGGCTTCTGGCGTAGCTCCCTCAATGCCGTGAGAGCCCGCTCGATCTCGAGGTTCGTCGCATACGTGCGTAACAGCCAATTGACGGCGGCGGCCCAGCTCGCGATCCCCTGAGATTTGCGGTGCAGTCCCCGCCGGGACTCATACGCTTCCTTAGCGGGCGGAGCCAGCAGATGGGGTAGGGCCATCAGGGCCATCGCCTCGGTCATATTGGCGTTGTCAAAATTTTCCTTGCAGCGAGCCAGGAAACTGATGACCCTGATAGGATCTACCCCGCTGAATTTGTACTCCCCCATGACCACGAGGAGGTACTGCACCCTCTTACGGGTGGTAGCGTAGACCCGGTCGTCCAGGGTTGGGTCGGTATCCACGAGGCGGTAGGCTCGGTAGTTACACACACCTCTGAACCGGTGGTTCGTCAGCTTCCAGACAGAAACTTTTTTCTGTTTGGGGCCGAACGTCGGCGTTGGGGCCGTAAGGGACTCTGACTCGGAATCGGTCTCCGAGTCAGAGGAGGATGACGAGGACGGGCTCGAGTACCCGTCCGGGGGGTATCCATCCTTTCGTCCTTTGCGACGGTTCGCCTTCCGCTCTTTCCGACTGGGTTTGGACTTTTTTCGTCGTCCACTCCCCTCGTCGTCTGAGCTTCCCCCTTGATCGGGGTTCCCTCCCCGTAAATCCTGGGAAGGTAAATCACCTTCAAGGTGGATAGGTCCGGCGGAGGCTCCCTCGCGGGAGGCTCCTGCCGCGGTTCGCGACGCCTGCGGATTGGCGGAGAATTGGGGTGCGGTCTCCATGGAGGGGACCGGTATCCCCGCGGCTTGCAGCGCCGGCGTTGTCACGTTGGAAAAGAGCAGGCTCTTATTCAACGGGGGCAACCCCTCAGCGGGAGGGAGAGTCGCTACTCCGACTGTAGTCGAAGGGATTCCAGCAGCGGAGGCTGATGTTTGCGTCTTCAAGATGGCAATTTCTCGACGGAGGGCCTTGAGTTCCTCCGCCGTGGCGGTCTCCTCTTGCTTACGCAGGATGGCAGCCTCCTTGGCGCTGGCAGCTATGTCCGCCTGCCAGGCCTTGGTGAGCACGCCTTCCAGGGCGGTTAGGCGATCGCGCTCTCGCGCGGCTTGTACCTCGGCTTGGGCCGCGATAGTTTCCTCAATAAAAGTCTTGAGGTTTTCTCGCAGCGCCGACGGTTGCGCTGCGAGCTTCTCCGCTACAGTATTGAGCGTGAATCTTTCCGCTTCTCGGAGCGTCTCGCGACAACTCCGAGTGATCCACGCCGCAACTGGCGGAGGCACGTCTCGAGGACGGGTCTCACGGGACGAATCGGACCCGGATACCATAGCCTTGAGCTTGTAGGAACCTGTTGAAACAGAGATAGAACACCTAGGACCAAAAACGGTAAGGGATAAGGGACACTCCGTAGACTTCTAGGTCGGGAGACCAAAATGTCGTGCACTGAGGGGGAAGGGGTGGGATCCCCTTCTGGCAGAGCGCGCGCGTTCGGGGGCGCGTGTAGGGGGTTATCGGGAGACCACCCGTAAGGGACCGGTACGGGGCCGGGCGCGAAGCGCAGTAGGGAAAGTAAGGGAAAAAGTGGGAAACAGAGCCCAGGAGGGGCGGAGCGGTAGGGACAGCTGTCGCGCGGAGAGCCGGGCGTGGCGGGACGACGTGCGCGGTAGAAGCAGGAGGGAATCGGGACGTAGATGGCTCGCAGGGTACCGTCGTGGGACGGGGACCGACGCGAGGCTACGACTCCGTTCCAGAAACCCGAGTTGTAGACCCAAAGCTTCGTAGGGATTTACTTAGGGTCGGACGTCGGCTATATACTAGCCGACGTCGGAGCTATAATTAATTAAACTAAAAGAGACTAAATTAAAACGACGGCGGCGACGACCGGAGGAACTCCCCTTGGGGAGGTATGACAACCACTACACGTGGGGGGGGTGACACCTGGACACAGGAGCCTTGACGCCTGGTTACACGTGGCGCGCGGTACACGTGTGTCCCGGAGAAGGAGTCGTGCTGGCCGGGGACAGGTGTCCCCTGGGAAAAGGAAAAGGTGGGTCAGTGCACTACAGCACAGGCGAAGGCGCCTGGCGCGGAGCGTCCCAGGTACCACCACCTGAACGATATCAGGGTCGAAGGGGTGTCCCCGTTTGAGCACCCCGTAGTGGTCCTCGAAGAACGCGGAGTCCCCGGACTCTGACTGTCGTGCCAAAACGGTTTGGCAGAAGTCATCCACGCGTTGCTCCTCGGCTATCTCCTCTATCGTAAGAGGGGCCGGAAGGTCGTCCTGCGGTGGGGCGACCGGGGCGTTGAGCGCGTCAGCCTCGGGGTCTTCGGCGCGCTGGATGTCGGCGGCGTCGAACTCGTCGTTCTCCTCCCAAAACGAATTGGGTTCTTGGTGAGCGGGGGCTTCGTCGTCAACTCGCGGTTCGTCGCGCGTCAGTGCGCGCGACCTTGTTCGCGCTTCGGCTTGATTTCGTGTCGTTACGAAGACATGGACGGCCTGATGATCACAGCTCGCGGTACAAACGTGGTCCGCGAGCTCGTTCGATACGTCTCAAACTGTCGTGCCCCCGTCGAAAGTGGGGACGTCGTCATCCACCTCGACGGTGGGGCGAGGGTCATCGGCGACCTTCGGCGACACGAGTCGTGACAGGGCATCGGGCACCTGATGCACGCGTCCGGGGCGGTACTGAATGGTGAAATCGTATTCAGCCAGACGTAGCCGCCACCGGGTGAGTCTTCCGGAACTCTCGGTGAGGGACATGAGCCATCGGAGGGCATCATGGTCCGTCCGTACGGTGAACTTCGTGCCTTCTACGTACGGCCGTAGTGTGCGGACGGCCCACACTACGGCGAAGCACTCGCGTTCGGTAGCGCTGTAGTTGCGCTCACTATCGGACAGTGAGTACGACCAATACCCCACGGGGCGCCAGTCGTTCGGCTCTTCGTGCCCCTGAAGTAAAGTGCAGCCGAGTTGATAGGGACTCGTGTTGGTGTCTATCATGTACGGACGACTGTGCCGGGGCAACGCGAGGATCGGCGGAGCGATCTTGCACTTCTTAAGGTTCTCGAACGCCTCAAGTTGCAGCTCCGTGGGGTTATAGAAATCGGGATCCGAATCCTTGCGCGTCATGTCGGTCAGAGGACGCGCAATCTTAGCGAACCCCTTAACGAATCGGCGGTATACGTTACACGCCCCGAGGAATGAGCGCACTTGCGTCAACGTCCTCGGGAACGTGAACGTCTTGAAAGCGTCGGCCGCCGTATCAGCCACGCTCAACTTGCCTGGGGAGATGACGTGCCCCAGGTAGTGCACCTTCGGTCGGAAGAAGCTGCACTTCTTGAGCTTAAGGGAGATACCGGAACTCCGCAGTAAGCTCAAGACGGTATCGAGATGCCTCGCATGTCCTCCGTGCGTACGGGAGAACAGGATCACGTCGTCGAGATAGACGAGGCATATTTGCCAGCGGACTCCGGAGAGTATTATGTCGAGCGCACGTTGGAAGGTGGCCGGTGCCCCTTTGAGTCCAAACGGCATGCGCAAGTGGCGAAACGTGCCCATGTGCGTGTAAACGTGGTCTTATCCCCGTCTTCCGGAGCGACCGGGATCTGCCGATAACCGGAATTGCAGTCCAACGTGGTGAAGACGGCTGCATCTCCTAACGAGTCGATGCAGTCGTCCATCCGTGGCAGCGGATACGAATCCGCTGCGGTCTTCGCGTTGAGACGCCGGTAGTCCACGCAGAACCGAAGAGAGCCGTCTTTCTTCGGTACGAGCACCACGGGGGACGCCCACTCGGTGCTCGCGGGTTCTATAACCCCTGCGTTCAACATCTTGTTGACCACCTTCGCGACCATTTCGCGCATGGCCGGGCCTTTCCGATAGGGCATAGAACGAATCGGTTTCGTTCCCGGTTCGAGGGGAATGCGGTGCTCCGTGGCTTGGATCGTTCCAAGCGCACCGCTCCACAGACTCGAGTGCTTACGGAGCATCTCGAGTACGAGGCCACGGAGCTCGTCATCGTCGATGTATGACAGCTCGATCTCTTTTTCCCAATCCATCGGTGAATTTTCGGGATCCTTTTGCTCGTGGAGTACAGTACTCCTCGCCGTCGGTTGGCATAAAGGTGACCGTTCGTCCGGGTCGACCCCCCTGCCCCCGGCGGTGGTCTTATCGTCGGAGTTGGATCTGCCAACTCCTACCCCACCGACTTGATCGGTCAAGTCGGTCAGGTGTAGCGCGTGCGCGATCCCCTCGGCGACCTTACGTTCGGGAGTGAGAATCGCGAGGGGGTTGCGCTTCGCGTATCCCACGACGGTGTGCTTCGGAAGCCTCTTTTCTCGTCGTGAGAAATTCGCGACGATGACGTCGAAGGTCTGATTCGGTAGGACCTCCGCGACGCCATTCGTCAGCCTCACTCCATGTCGGTGTTGGAGTGAGGGCTTGGGTTCCAGGAACACGAGGCCCCTCCCCGCGGTTGTCACACGCACGCGGTCTTGTGACATCGCGGGGATGGTAACCCAGCAGGCGATTCGGATCGCTTGCGGGGCCTCTTCGCGTACTTCTGGCCGACCCGTTTGTCGCCCGTGTCGCCTGGTAGGGGGAGTTGACTCCCCCTTTCCGTCGACGATGGCGACGGAACCGCCTTGGCGTAGCTCCATTCGTTGAGCTTCGATGTCGATACATGGCACTTGCGTATCGATGAAGGCCGTGCCGAGGAGGACCGGCACGGCGAGCTGGTCCGCGACTACGAACGGGATTCGGAACACCGTGTTCCTCAACCGCACGGCCAGGCGGACGACGGCCGAAAGCTTGAGGGGGTTGCTATTCTCGCCTGCCAGTCGTGGCAGAGGTGCGTCGTGCACGACGTAACGCGTCCAATCAGGGGGAAGGTCGGCCTTCCTCACCAGATTATACCCCGAGCACGTATCAACGGCGATCGTGCGGGGTTTAAATGCATTTCCCTCTGTGGCTATCGAGCCGAGGACGTTGTAGATCTTCGACGTCATAAGGCAAATGACGCCGTCGACAACCTTCGGGGCGACCTTATCGGTTAGGTCGTTCCGCCGGGGCCTTCGATTTCGGTGCTGGCCCCGCTTGCGTTTCCTTCTCCCCCTTCCTTGGGGCGTCCGCCGATCAGTGACGCCCCAAGGATTACTCGAGTCCGTACGACACGGACCTTTCTCCGGCGACCTTGGGCTCGCGGGAGTCAGGGGGTCGACCGAATCTTTTCGGTCGTCGTTGCCCCCGTCGCCATCGTTACGCCTGACCGGGACTTCGGCTGTCCCCGTGTCTTGTTCTCCTAACGTCGGGCCTTCGGAAGCCTCGACGTGCGCTCCCTCCGGTATCGGCATTACAGGAGCTCCCGTGCTCGCCTCCGGTAGCGGGGGATGTATTATCGGACAATAACCCCCGTGTCCTTGGCGAGCACGCGGGGTCGGGTCTAGTTCGTGGGGAAAAGACGGCTCACGCGACCGCGTGTACGTAACCGTCTTTACCCTTTTTTCGAACTACCTGTGCTATCGGAGCTAACCTCCTGGCTATAAACGGCCAGGTCTTCTTCAGGTAGCCGTCCGCGTGGGTCGGGACGATTCCCCCACTGCGGCTCCGCGGCCTTGGCGAAGTACTCGGGTACTTCCGGGCCTTGACCTGCGGCGTCCGGTCGTCGCAGGATATGGGGGACGAAGCGAGTCGGCTCTCCTTCGTGACCCTCCGTGGGTAGAGGGTACGGATCCTCTACCCAGTCTTGCAGGTACATTATCGCATTTTGTACCTGTTGGGGTAACCGAGGACGGTCTCGGTCCCCTCTTTCTCCTTGTCGGGAGTACCTGGTGTCCGCCTGCCGGTAGGCGGCTCGATCCCGACGATCGACTTCGTTACGACGGTACCCGCCTCCACGGGGGGCGAAGTGCGCGCCCCCACCCGATCGGTTCGGGAAACCTTGACGCGGGGGACAGCCGTCGCCCGCCGCTTTCCGGAGGAGATTACGCGCACCGGAGCGCGTCTCCATCTGGTAGCGGTAGTTCCTGTACGCCATAAACATTCGTTGTTCCGGCGACAGGAACGGACACGCGTACATGGCATGCCCGTACGTACGGCATAGCGAGCACACGTACGCGCTACCGTCCGTTGAGGAGAAGGTCGCCGCGTGCCGCGCCTCCTCATCGGTGAGGAGGGGCACGCAAGGCGCTCCGCCTCCTGCATCTCGGTTCGATATGTCGAGCTCTGCGACCCGGGGGTCCGTACCCCTTGCCACTCTTGGAGTGGCTGCGAAGGCGGTCGCGTAACTCGATGTCGTTCCGGTCGACATCGGTGAGGGGGTTCGTGCCCCCACGGGCCTTGCTCCTTGCGTAATGAGGACAGGGTCGGCCTGCCACTCATCCTCTCCGATATGGAGGGTCGAGGCGGGCGAACTTGTCGCGGCGGACTTCGTAGTCCTGCCAGCCTTCCCTGCCGGTTTCGAATCCGGCAGAGGTAAACCGCGCCGAGCGCGGTACGTTGTACCTTCCGCCGTAGCGATACGGCGGATGGTCGGAAGATCGGTCTTCTGACTGCCTGGCAGCCTTTGCACAGTTTCGGATACTGCGGTACGGGTTGCCGGTGCAAGTCCCCGCACGAAGTAGTGCGCGAGGGACTGTTCGGAGAACACTGCCGTGCATCGGAACGCGGCAGTCTCGGGTCGGTCAGCAAACGTGCTTTCCGTGTCATGCGATTGCTGTCGCGCCGTAGCGACAGCGTCGTACGCTTCACCTAACACGTCGTCCGTGAGGTAGCGTTTTAGGAATTGATTCACGAGCCCCGGCCAGCTCACGTCGTCATGGAGCTGGCCGGCGCGGAGGCCACGCATCGTATAACTCGTATACAGGCGCTCCGCGTCGCGCTCGAGGAAGTGCTCGAGGACTCGTACCGCAACACCTTCGGTCAGGTGTTGCGAGTTGAAGGTGATTCGGATATCCTTCAAGAACGGCAGCAGCTGGATCGGGTCGGTACCGTCGAAGCTGCGCATCGTGGGACGGATCCCACGACAGCGTTGGACGTACTTCGCGATACGTCCCGCGTCACCCGACGTAGCGAGCCTCGAGGTGTTATCCAAGCGGTACATACGATAGTCAGCAACGGAGCTAAACTCTTGGATCATCGTATGTACCGGCTCGAGCCCGGGTTCAGCGGGACCCAGCGTGCCGAAGGAGGTAACCGGTAGCGTACGGACGACTACCGGACCTGGATGCTCGGCGTAACTCGCCGGCGGGTAGCCGCCCCAGCGGGGATCGACGGAGAACATCGGTTCTCCGGATCCGCGGGCGGCTCCTCCACGGTCCTGTTCGTCCGCGTACGATACGCGGTCCACTTGCCGCCTACTTCCGGGGATAGGCGGCAAGGCTTGGGTCTCAGACGCAAAGTTCGCGTCTATCGGAGGACGGCTCCCTTCTGCAGTCCGACTGGTAGCGGCACCTGTCGGACGCCAACCTTCGGGGGCGGCGGCGCTCGGAGGTACGGTACCACCGGGCCCTCTCGAGGGGGCACCGGGTAGCCTTTCGGCCATGGTACGTTCCATGTCACGAGCACGTTGACGAGTGGCGTCGAGCTCAGCGGAGACGTGCGCGAACGCACCCAATTTCTCTGCGGACGGAGAGGTTCGGTCCTCGGGTCGTCTCACCGAGGTCGGCCTCTCAGGGCGACCTTGCCCGGACGGTCCGGGCGAGGCGAAACGGGAGTCTTCGACGAGCACTATCCGCGAGTGTAACTCGTCGATCAGTGCTCGGAGATTCTCTAAGGACTGCGTCACTCTATCGAACCTCCCTTCACGCAGGGAGCGGAGTTCGGCCATACATTGAGTGTATACATGGTCCGATATATCGATCCGAAGGGAAGTACGGACTTCCTCGATGTATTCGGCTATGCGTTCGAACATCGCCGCCGCTCCTTCCTCGGAGGATCCGAGCGACGGTTCGCGGTCACGAGGACCTGCGTCGCCGTCGCCCGACGGGGCGGATGGGGACTGCACAGCGGCCGGACTCAGATCCGCCGCTTCGGAGCGGATCGAGGGCTCAAACTCTTGGCTCATCTCAACGCGATCGGTTCGCGGAGGGAAGCGGAAGTCTTCTCGGAGATCGGACTCCAGGGTCTTCTAGGTCGGGAGACCACTGTAGCATAAACACCCCCAGCGATAGGGGTGCATGCACAGTTCGACCGAGACCCTTGTCGATCGGGAAGACGGGGGTGAAGCGGGACACCAGCTAACGGCACCGGGCAGCGGGCCCGGGTAGCGTGGTAGAGCGGGAACGGGGAGGACGCCGGTACGCGCGAGCGGTTCGACGCCTCGACGCCCCGGCGCGGTACTGGGTAACGATCCAGTACCGACGGGCGGAGGCGGAGCCGGCTCGTGGGCGTACCGCGCGCGTCCTCAACCCGCACTCGGTGCCGCTTCTAAGGTTATTAGCGAGCGTTACCTTAGAATAAGCGGGAAGTCGAACCTTGAAGATCGGTGGGTGACAAGTCCGTGCTTGTCCTCCTCCCCCGCCGCCGGTCCGCTCCATATTTAATGTACATAAGAACCTATCATGATAATACAGTACCGATGTACTGTAGCGACGTACTGTAGCGGTCGGTCGACACTGTAATACTGTCAGCCATCGGGGCTGACAGTACACGTGTGCGCGCGCTCTTCGTTCCGCGCGTACACGTGTACACGCGCGCCCGCCTGTACTTGGGGGTACACGTGGTGGTAGTGTAGAGCATCGAGCCCTACAGTAACCGATCCGATTCTGAGTTGATCTAATCTAAAAAAAGCCCCAGGGGGGGTTATACTACAATGCTGTTATCTGGAAGTGCAAAATCGAGCGACACGTGTACATGACTCGACAGTCCGGACCTTCACCCTATATGACAACATGACACGTGTAAAGTCTCAGATTTTGGGGTTCTGGGGACGAAAGTGGACTTTTGGAGGGTTATGCAAATTTGCATAAATGACGAAAAATTTGCATTTGGCCCGAACCGTTATAGGGCTACACAGGCAATACTGCAAATCTATTGGGTGTCGGTTCGAATGCTGCAATTCTATTGGTCTGTTATTGTCTACTTATATGCAGTCATGCTGGTGATATATCTTGAATGATCCGTATACGTTTTAATTACATCATTTCGAGGGTTTCAAGTTGTTCAGCATGGTTGTAAGGCAAAATTACAGGTGGCCTTGGCGCTGGACACTTGTGGGCAGTCTACACATGTACACATCGCCAGGTTGCTGTAATGGTAGGTTCGGAGGGGCAAGGGAAAGAAGGAGGGCAGGTTGATGTGTGTGAGTGAAGGAGTTGGTACCGAGGTTTACTTGGAGCCGTCTTTCGGCGATACTTATACACTTTGAGTGTTACACTATCCTATTACTTTGGCACCTGGTAAACCGTACTCACCATATGCGCGACCAAGCGCGGTCCTCTTCTGGCCCGTCCACACTGTTCTATTTCCACCTTATGAATTGACTATTGACTATCAGTGCACAACAGTTTCTACACATTTCGAGTAACTGTAAACCATGGCCCTATGCATGCAATCGTTTCACACCTTACTAATCTGCATCCAGACATGACAGAATATATTCTTGCACAATGAACAACTTGGCATCTCTCTATTTCCAACAACGCAAAGTCCTGTCATATCTCAGTCCCCATACATGCCCTTGTTTCGTACCTTACTAATTTCGGTACACACTGCCAGACAACTATCACGGATAGCAACAATGTGCATCCAGACTTTCTACACATCTCACGTGATATCCGATGTGAATCACACGAGTACTGTCATCAACTTGCATCCAACGGCGCACCATAACGAGAGCACAGTACAACGTCGCATGCTGACGAGAGTGTAGTACAACGGCGCATGCTGATGCAAGGGTCGCATACAGCGTGACGCGTACACTGAATACTCACGTAAGTACATGTCTCTTGCGAGAAATACTTTTTGTACTTTTAATTCACATGTACTGTGCTCGGACACGCGCCGGACCGTATGTAGGCGACGTGTACAAGTGTACGTACACGCAGCAACCTGGCGATGTGTACATGTGTACACCGCACACAAGTGTCCAGCGCCAAGGCCACACGTAATTACCCATTACAACCATGGTGAACAACTTGAAACCCCCGAAATGATGTAATTAAAACGTATACCGATCATTCAAGATATATCACCAGCATGACTGCATATAAGTGGACAATAACAGACCAATAGAATTGCAGCATTCGAACCGACACCCAATAGATTTGCAGTATTGCCTGTGTAGCCCTATAACGGTTTGGGCCAAATGCAAATTTTCGGCATTTATGCAAATTTGCATAACCCTCCAAAAGTCCACTTTCGTCCCCAGAACCCCAAAATCTGAGAATTTACACGTGTCATGTCGTGATATGGGGTGAGGGTCCGGACCGTCGAGTCATGTACACGTGTGGCTCGATTTTGTACTTTCGAGATAACAGCATGTGGTCGCACATTTTCAATACCTCCCCTCGATCACATGCTTTGGGCAGCTTTGCACTCTGAAAGCCCAACCATGCCCACGAACTTTTCAAACAGCACGCGATCAAGTGGTTTGGTCAGCATATCGGCTGGCATTTCTGTTGTCGGACAATGGTACAATGTGACCAGTTTTCGCTGCACCGCATCTCGAACAAAATGATACGTAATATCAAGGTGCTTGTTCCGACGATTTGTAGATTCGTTCTGAGCAAACGCAATCGTACCAGCGTTGTCACATCCAACGCGAATTGTTGGATCCGAATTCGCACCAAGTACATCGGCATGGAAGCGTCGAAGCCACGCAGCCTCTTTGCATGCTTCACTGAGTGCGATGTATTCTGCCTCACAAGTAGACTTCGCAACTACTGTTTGTTTCCGGGAAGCCCAACTGATAGGCCCATCACAAAGCTTGAATACGTACCCACTCGTTGATTTCCGTGATTCAAGGCATCCACTCCAATCTGCGTCGCTATACCCATGAAGTTCCGTACCAAGATCATCTTTTCCAAACACTATTCCAAGATGCTGGGACCCACGCAAGTATCTCAAAACACGTTTCACACCTGACCAGTGCGACTCGTGAGGGTCGGCACAGTGTTGAGATAACTTTCCAATGGCAAACGCAATATCGGGGCGGGTCCCGACCATTAGGAACATTAGACATCTAATGGCCTGACGATATGGTTCAAAGCATGGGTTGTCATCAGTGCCAGTTTCGGCCACTTGCATTGTGACATGTCGAGACTGTTCCATCGGAGTAACGCAAGGATTGCATGCCGACATTTTGAACCGTTTCAGTACTGCTTGGGCATACTTCGACTGCGTGACGGTCAGGACGTGTTTAGAACGTATACGGTCGATCTCTAGACCAATACTGTAGCATAAACACCCCCAGACGACTGGAGGTGTATGCGCAGTTCGACCTGTAGACCCCGGATCGGAGAAGGGGTGAAGCGGGCCAACCAGCTACGGAACCGGGCTCGGGCCCGGGTAGCAGTGGTAGAGCGGGAGCGAGCAGGGACGCGCGCACGCACGAGCAGATCGACGCCTCGACGCCCCGGAGCAGCACTGGGTGACGTACCAGTGCTGACGGGCGGAGGCGGTTCCGTGCTCGCTCGCGTGCTGCGCGTCCACTCCGGCTCGGCTCCGACTAAACGCGCGCGAAGAGCGAAGGCGACGTTTAGAATAAGCTGGGTCGACTGACCTTGGCGGTCGGTTGAGGACAAGCCCGTGCTTGTCCCCCTCCGCCGCCGTCGGTCCGCTCCATATTTAATATACAAAACACTCTATCATAACACTACAGTACCGTGGTACTGTAGTGGGCTACTGTAGTGCAGGTCGGCCTGCACTGTAATACTGTCAGCTATGTCGAGGCTGACAGTACACGTATCACTCGTGGTGCGTGCGCGCTTCGTTCGCGCGCTGTCCACGTGTGCACGTGTATGCACAAGTCCCTTGTCCCCGTGGTGTACACGTGGACACGCGCGGTGGTACTGTAGAGCTCGACGCTCTACAGTAGCTGATCTAGTTCTTGATCTAATCTAATTTAAACCCCCAGGGGGGGGTTATACTACACCGCCCCCCCCTCAAGGCTGAACGTCCGCGGTCAGTGCTCTCGGGCTTGTAGAGGCGACCATGTCGGATCCCCCCCTTGCAGTCCTAGACTTGACCAGGATTCCACCTGACCCGTCCCCCTCATCGCGCGTATTCCACCTCTCCGCTATCCACACGGCCGCGCTCTCCCTGCACTGCTCTCTCCCTCGCCGCCCTCTCGCTCCCTCGCGAGTGGGGGCTTCTCGTTCTTTTCTTTCTGGCCCTGGCCATTCTCGCCACACCACTGTGGTTGTCCCTCTGTTGGTGGGGTGTCTCGCCGTCCGGGTCGGTATGCCGACCTCCATCGAAGGTCCTACCTCCGCCCCCGTTGCCGCCGTACCGGAGCCTCCGTGCTCCTCGCCGCCTCCCTCTAGGGCCCCTGGTCCCTGCCGGCCGACCGTCGCTGGCTTCGTGCCCCCAGAGGGGCGTACCACGAGGCAGCCCGGCGCGGTCGTGCGCCCGTGGTCCACAGATCAGCCGTTCCAGAGGGTTCGCGGCTCCCGTGAGTCGACGTCGTCCGTCGAGATCGTTCCCGCCTCATGCAGTCGACCTGCCATCTCGTTGTCGCCTTCTGTTGACGAACCAGTGACGCAGCGAGCCAGCTTGCTGCGTCAGGGGTCGGTGGGAGTGCAGTCGCCGCCGCCGCTTCGTACTGTACGGCCCGGCGAGGGCTCGGGTGGCACCCCGTCAGAGTGGTTCGGCGTCCCACTTGAACGATCGACGCCGCTCCCTCTCGACCGCCAGAAGTTCACCTGGTGTCGTTATGCCCGCTCGGGGGTTACCGTCGGGGAACTGCTAGCGCGTGAGACCCTCCGCCCGGACTTGCTACGTGTACGCAAGGTCTATGAGGCGGGTCGGGGGGAGGAAGCCTCCCTCGTGTTGGGGCGTCTCCTCGCAGAGGGGGACGGGGCGGCCTACCAGATCCCTACTGCGATCGTCGGCGATCGCACCTTTGCTTATAGCTTGGCCGAGGTAGAGTACGTTGATCGGATGGCGGATTACCTTATTAACCGTGGGTCGTCGCCCTCTCGTGAGTTCGTCCTGTCCATGGTCGCGGGACTGTACGTAAGCCCCCGTCCCTTCGCCTACTCAAAAACACGCGTCGCCTTGCAGAAGTCAGCTTGTTCGCTTATGAGGCTACACCGCGTGGCCATTGCTCCCCACGATTGGGCAGCCTATAGGCACTCCGGAGAAGCGGACGGCCGCGTCTTCCGGTCGGCCGTCTTCGAGGACGGTCTCTTTCCAAGCGATTTTCCGTTACTCCCCACCGTGGTAGGGGAGTCACTCCCCTCGTTCGGAGTGCATCCCCTACTTCCGTACGTCTTAAAACACTTTGGGGTGGCGTGTACTGATCCGACCCACCCCGCACACGCCGCCCTGATTTACAACGTGGAGAGGGAATGGGCATGGGCACTCGGCAACGCTTTCATGAACGAAGTATCGATCCATGGCCGGGTGTTCGTCCAGCCCATCAGCGTATTAGCCCACCTGGGGAGGGTAGCGTGGGACCTTCCCAATGTCCCCCTACACCCGCTCGAGCGGAGTTCCCTACATGTACCTTGGACGTACGCCTTCGCCCTCGAGCTGATGCATCGAGCCTGTGATGCGGGGCCCCGTCACCTCCGTCACTGGACGGATTTCACCACTGGCGTACAGTCCTCGTTTCTGGCCTATGACCATCGATCCGACGCCTTCATGGCGCGGCCTACCGTCGCGCCGCCCTCCACTAGGCCGTCGGGAGGCGGAGTCGGCTCGGCCTCACGACTGGCTCGAAAAAAACGTTACCGCGATCTAGACGGGGAGCCCCCGACTTTCCCTTTTGCGGGTACGAACCCGCCATCCGGACTGTCGATGCCCGTGGGCAACCACCGCCGACCGGCGAGCCCTCAGGTTCCCCCAGTGCCTCCTCTTAACTCGGTCTCGACCCGTGCCGTCCCGAGCGGGGAAGCGCTACGTCGCCTGACGATCGAGCGGGCGGATATCCATGACATACCAATCTTACATCGCGCCCTCGGGGACGCGAGCGATCGTTCGTGGCCAGTGGAAAGGCTGCTCAGCACCCTTGCCAGCTGGTACTTGGCGCGGGGCGACGAGGCCCGGGGCATCGCCGCACAGCGCGACTCGCACATGTCCGAACTCTGCCACGTGCGCCGCGAGTTATCGAGGGTGCGTGAGGCAATGGCTACGCAGACCGGCGTACTCGAGCGGACGACCGCTGATCGGGACCGGTACCGGGCCGAGCGGGACGCACTTCGTGCTCCCCGGGTGGCCCCTCCGTCCACTTCGCGCCCGGCCTTGCGAGATCCTTACGAAGATCCGGGGCGTGAAGCCCCGGTGGTAGAGAGCGCTGCGACTCTCGAGGGCGGCGAGCCGCGCTGGACGCGTCACGACGAAGTTGCCATGCCTCCTCTCGAGGGGCTGGGCTCGGGGTTGCCCCGCCACCCAAGTTATTGCCCTCCGGGTCTCTATGGACCGGGTCCTACAGCGGCACCCGACGGCTCGAGCCGTTGAGTTCACGGGCGTCACGTCACCTTGACCTTCCATCCGCATAAAGCCAGTCCCCTTTCTGTTGTGGTTCCCTCGCTTGCCATCCTCTTCCCTTCACCGCGCGCCGATACTCTTTTCCGGGTCCCACCTCGAGGTGGGTCAAGAGGGAGGAAGACATTCCGCCTCGAATCGGAGAGTGACCTCGCGTGGGGTATCCATTTCGCTTGACATTCGGTCGTGGGGGAGTTTAGACGATGGCGGCGCCAACCTATTCCCGGTTTCCCTGTTACTGAGGTTCGTGACGGGTCGAATCCCTCGTTTGGCGTGAGATCCAATTCCCCCCAGCACCGTGGGAGTCACCGACGTAGTCTCTCCTTTTCTCTCGCCCCAATTCGTTATCCGTCGTACTAAGTCATACGGAACTCCAATCATTCCTCGAGGTCGGCTCTCTTCGCGACCTTCGCCGAGCGGTCATTCGTCGACTGCTCGCCCCGAAGCGTCACTTGCTCTAACGTGTACGGGCGTCCGCTGGCCTCGACCGTAGGCTACCCGTCGCCAATTCGTGCGGCGGGGCCCGGCATTTCAACTTCCCTTGGCTCGCCTCTGCCGCCGACTCGGGGACCTCACTCTCACCTCGGGTGTATCTTCGGGAAGGGTTCGGTTCCTTCCCCGCGTTGGTGGGGCCTCCCGCGTCGTGGTGACATGCCGCGGCCTGCAATCTTCCCTCTATGTCGCTTTCGGCTACGTCGTCCGATACGGGTCGGTACCGTTCTACTCGGCGGAGGGGTCGACTGGTCCTTCCGCCGGCATCCTACGCCGGTACGATGGGGTCATGGGGAGCCGTCCCCGGTCGCCGCACTCAGCGGAGGTAGTCGGGGGAGGCCGACGTCGGTCCTCCATATTACCCCTGGTGTCCTGGCCGTGTTCGGCGCGCGAGGAGTTCGACGGCCCTATTTCCCCATGTATCTTGCGCGTCGTTCTGTTGCCGGTCGGGTGTTGTTCCCCGCGGCGTCCGTCTTGTTGGGGTCTCGCCATCCCCTTGCGTCGCGAATGCCCTATAGTGAGGGCGTCGGTCTAATTCCGGCCGGCAGATGGAGTCGCAGGGGGTGCCTGCGGACCGCGTGTACCAGTCGGCTGGTACACTCTGTACCTTCGATCCGCAGCGCAGTCTGGGCGTCCCTTGCGCTTCTTACACGACGCGCGCGCCTGCACGTCATGCACGTGCATTGTCTTCAGTGTAATTTCGCACTTTCCCAATTTTTCTTCCTTTTTAGGTTCGGGCGGTGGCGGTTTGTTTGAACCGCGACCCGCAGATATAAGCTGACCTCGGGGGTAACCTGGGGGTTTCGTTCTCCAGGCCCTTTGCACTTTTTGTAATCTCCCGTGATGATTACTTCTCCCGTATCGTGGGAGTTTGTCCCTTTCGTCTTGGGGTCTTCGTTACAGTAGAGATCCCCGAAGCGTATGCCGAGGCGTTCGTTCGTCGTTCGACATTAACCGCCCCCTCGCCCCAGAGATCGGCTGTGAGGGTGCTCGCCGTCGCCCACCACGCGCCCCTTGGAAGTGCGGTGGGGCCGTGCCAACGCGGGGTCATCCCTCCCCGGCGATCTGTTAAGCGCGATTTCGACGCAGCGGGAATGAGGGAAGGGTGCGTGCAATCGGGAAAGGCGATCAGGGACGGGTGAAGTCGTTCCCGCCACACTCCCGTTTCGCTCTCGCGTTCGTCACGCGAGCTTGCGGACCCGAATGAGGACGTTGTCTGGGACGACCTTCAGCGCTCGTACGATGCCGGACGGAGAGTTCGCTAGGGTAAGGGTCATGCAGTGTCGAACACGTCGCGTTGCGGTAGCCTCTTTCCGGATGCCAAGCCGTTCCTTGGACGCTATGCCCCGGCTCGTTATTGCCGTCTGCGGCCTTCCTCTTCCTACGTCGTGTACTTGGCTCGCCACTCTGAAGCAGTGAGCCATGTCCCTCGGCAGGACGCTATTCGAGGCGTCCCCCTCCCCACGACATACTGTTCGTCCAGTAGGTGAGTTCCCTCTCCTCCGAAGTGACGGTCTCTAGGCCGGTGCCCGGGCTCGGCGTAGTCTTCAGCGTGTCCGTCCACACTTCTTGCGGCGCTGTTCGCGACGCGCCGGCAATTCCGTGCGCGGGAGGCGGAGTGTCTCTGCCCTCTCGACGAGGCTCCGCCTCAGGTCTTGCCTCTCGGCCCGACGTGTCGGACGCGACCGGGCCCCCGTGCGCGCGAAAAATCAATGAGAACGCGTGCGTCGCAGCGGAGTTGTTAGTAGCGTCGACAGTCGTGGGTTCGCGTACCCCGGCGCCCTACGTCTTTGGGGCAGAGTTTCAGAGAGGGAAGAGCCGTTCGGACGGCTTGGCGGGCGCGCGCCAAGATTTCGAGGCACCCGCTCCGTGCGGGCGTGCGCCCGATCTCACGCCCGAATACCTCTTCGGCTGAGGGGAGGGGGGGGGCGGACGTGTGTACCTCCGGGGCGTTTGTTCCTTGTACTCCCGGGCAGCGTCGTCCGGTGTCCTTGTTGCCTGCCGTACAGTACTCGTACATTCCATGCACGCGCGGGTGTATTTTCCCCGCTTAATTCTCTCAAATAATTTCAGGGGGTGGTGGCGGTTGTGATTTGGGGATGACGCCAGTGCGTGGCGCGTCCCGCGTGTCTCCGGCGACGCTCGTGTGCGGCGTTCTCATTCCCCCTATTTTTCCTCAGTACAGTATGGGGCATGCGTAGGCGGTGGGTTCGCAGTGTCTCGCGTTCCTGCGCAGGTGTCGGTGTCTGTCCCCTCGGATCGCTCTCGCTTATCCGCTCTTCGTCTGCCGTCTTGGCGCGTGGTATGATCAACTCCACTTCCCTCGCGGAGTCTCCGTTCGCGCATTACGCGCGCTCCTTGGGGCACCGACCCTAGCGACGGTACACGGGTCCCTTTTATCGCCGGGTTAACTTCCCCGCGGCGTATTGAGGGCGGTATATTAACTGTGGGTCTCCTGCGGCCTGTTGACGTCCGCTACGGGGTTTTCGGTCGCGAGCAAATCTCACGGAGGCGTTCCTGGAGTGATAAGGGATTCGAATCCCTTGTCTGCGAACGGTTGCGTGAGTGAGCTAGTGTCGGGCGAGGGTCGCCCCTCCTTCGGAGGAACCTGTGTCCTTCCTTTCTCATTTATAGCCTCTTGTCGCATGTGGTGTCTTCTCTCCCGCAGCCTGTCGGCTTCGGTGGTCCCTACGTTTTGGGCATAGTCGCGTTCTCTCGTAATTTGCCTTGTTCGTCAATACGTCTTGACATCTGGCTTCGTCTTCTGCGGTGTCCCTCCGATGAGGGCCGCTGCACAACCGTGGGTTTCCTTTCGGTTTGCTCGTGCTGTTTGATGTCAGACCGCGACAGGGCGGTTGAGGGCCCCCTCCTCAAGGCTGAACGTCCGCGTTCAGTTCAGAGAGGAGGTCTCTACCTGTACGTGTCCGGAGTCTTTTGGCGTAGCGTGACACTAGCTCCTCGGGGACGTGTGTACGCGATGTCCAGGTGGGTTGGTCGTAGTCTGCCCATTTAATGAGGAACTCCGTAGTTCCATCCTCCATGACGCGATGCTTGAGTAGCCGTTCGACGGCATACTGTGTGCCTTCGTTGATCTTGTCGGCAAGGTCTTCGGGGGTAGTCGTGCTAGCCCTTGGCGCGTTCGCCGGCGGGGGTGCGTAGACGCAGCGGTCTGCCGAGACGCGCTCGGTAACTCCATCACGATCGATCGTGATGGTGCGCTGGTCGTTCGCGAGAGCTCGGTACGGTCCGACAGCCGGGGAGGCCAGCTTGTTTGATGTCTTCCCCCCATCGGTGGGGTTCAGATATACGTAGTCACCTGCCTTGAGGCGCGAGTTGATGCGCCGAATACGCTTGTCGAAGTCGCGTTTATAGCGAGCTTGCGTTCGCCGAAGGCTTCCGTAGGCCTTCTGGATAGTCGAGTCCAAGGTCTTGAGGAACTCGGCACGTTGGTTCCCCCTATCGGAAGGGGGCGCGTCGCCGTCCGCCCGTCGGAGAGAGAACTCCGGCGGTGGCCTGCTGAGCACGAGCTCAAATGGCGTGGTGCGTGTGGTGCGATGTACGTGGGAGTTGTATGCGTACGTAAGCGGCCCCACGTACACATCCCAGTCGTCCTGGTGTTCACCCACGTAGTTCCTCAGCATCGAGGCGATTGTTCGGTTATATCGCTCGACTTGCCCGTTCGTCTGGGGATGGTACGCCGAAGTGTACAAATTCGTTATCCCCAGAACACGGCACGTGCTGTGGAAGAACTTGGCATTAAACTGAGGGCCGTTGTCCGAAAGCAACGTGCGAGGGACGCCGTATTTGAACACCCACGACTCGCAGAACGCGACTGCGACGGTGTATGCGGTTATCGTGCGGAGCGCCACGACTTGCGTCAGCTTGCTAAAACGGTCCGTAATCACGAGCAGGAATCGTTTTCCTGTCTTCGTCTTGGGGAGCGGCCCCAAGATGTCGATCGCGAGGCTCTCGAGAGGCCTCGTAGCTGGGAACAATCTCAATCGATTGAGATGTTTCCTCAGCTTGACCCGGCTCATCGCGCAGGTCCGACACCCTCGCACCGTGGCTGCCACGTCTGCAGCCAGGTGGGGCCAGTAGTACTCGCGTCGAAGTGCGTAGTACATACGGTTCTGGCCCGGGTGCCCCGCGATGGCCGGGTTGTGGCACAGGCGGAGGAGCCTGGCGCGGAGCGTCCGAGGTACCACCACCTGAACGATATCAGGGTCGAAGGGGTGTCTCCGTTTGAGCACCCCTTGGTGGTCCTCGAAGAACGCGGAGTCCCGGGACTCTGACTGTCGTGCCAAAACGGTTTGGCAGAAGTCATCCACGAGTTACTCCTCGGCTATCTCCTCTATCGTAAGAGGGGCCGGAAGGTCGTCCTGCGGTGGGGCGACCGGGGAGTCGAGCGCGCCAGCCTCGGGGTCTTCGGCGCGCTGTATATCGGCGGCGTCGAACTCGTCGTTCTCCTCCAAAAACGAATTGGGTCCTTGAAGACCGGGGGCTTCGTCGTCACCTCGCGGTTCGTCGCGCGTCCGTATGCGCGACCTTGTTCGGGCTTCGGCTTGGTTCCGTGTCGTTACGAAGACATGGACGCCCTGATGATCGCAGCTCGCGGTACAAGCGTGGTCCGCGAGCTCGTTCGATACGTCTCGAACTGTCGTGCCCCCGTCGAAAGTGGGTATGTCGTCATCCACCTCGACAGTGGGGCGAGGGTCATCGGCGACCTTCGGCGACACGAGTCGTGACAGGGCATCGGGCACCTGATGCACGCGCCCGGGGCGGTACTGAATGGTGAAATCGTATTCAGCCAGACGTAGCCGACATCGGGTGAGTCTTCCTGAGCTCTCCGTGAGCGACATGAGCCATCGGAGGGCGTCGTGATCCGTCCAGACGGTGAACTTGGTTCCTTCGATGTACGGCCGCAGCGTGCGGACGGCCCACACCACGGCGAAGCACTCACGCTCCGTAGCGCTGTAGTTCCGTTCGCTATCGCTTAGCGAGTACGACCAGTACCCAACGGGGCGCCAATCGTTTGGCTCGTCGTGCTCCTGTAGGAGGGTGCACCCGAGTTGATATGCACTGGCGTCAGTGTCCAACAGGTACGGTCGGCCGTACCGTGGTAGCGCGAGGATCGGCGGGGAGATCATCGCCGCCTTCAGGCTTTCGAAAGCCTGAAGCTGAACCTCCGTTGGGTTATCGAAATCGTGATCCGAGTCCTTGCGCGTTATATCGGTTAACGGACGGGCAATCTTCGAGAAGCCCTTGACGAAGCGACGATACACGTTACACGCCCCGAGGAACGAGCGCACCTGCGTCAACGTCCTCGGGAACGTGAACGTCTTGAACGCGTCGATTGCCGTATCAGCCACGCTCAACTTACCTGGGGATATAACGTGCCCCAGGTAGTGCACCTTCGGACGGAAGAAGCTGCACTTCTTGAGCTTGAGGGAGATGCCGGCACTCCGCAACAAGCTCAAGACGGTATCGAGATGCCTTGCGTGTTCCGCGTCCGTACGCGAGAACACGATAACGTCATCGAGATAGACGAGGCATATTTGCCAGCGGACTCCGGAGAGTATGATATCGAGGGCACGTTGGAAGGTGGCCGGTGCCCCTTTCAATCCAAACGGCATGCGCAAATGGCGGTACGTACCCATATGTGTCGTGAACGTAGTCTTATCCCGGTCCTCCGGAGCGACCGGGATCTGCCAATAACCGGAATTGCAGTCCAGCGTCGTAAAGACGGCTGCATCTCCTAACGAGTCGATGCAGTCGTCCATACGCGGCAGCGGATACGAATCCGCTGCAGTCTTCGCGATGAGACGCCGGTAGTCCACGCAGAACCGAAGAGAGCCGTCTTTCTTCGGTACGAGCACCACCGGGGACGCCCACTCGGTGCTCGCGGGCTCGATAACCCCTGCGTTCAACATCTTGTTGACCTCCTTCGCGACCATTTCGCGCATGGCCGGGCCCTTTCGATAGGGCATAGAACGAATTGGTTTCGTTCCCGGTTCGAGGGGAATGCCGTGCTCTGTGGCTTGGATCGTTCCGAGCGCACCGCTCCACAGACTCGAGTGCTTACGGAGCATTTCGAGCACGTGGCCACGGAGCTTGTCATCGTCGATGTATGACAAGTCAATCCCTTTTTCCCAATCCATCGATGGATTTTCGGGATCCTTCTGCTGGGGGGGTACAGTACCCCCCGCCGTCGGTTGATGTATAGGTGACCGTTCGTCCGGGTCAACCCCTTCACTCCCCGCGGTTGCCTTCTCGTCGGAGCCGGATCGGCCAGCTTCGACCTCTCCGACTCGATCGGTCAAGTCGGTCAGGTGCAACGCGAGCGCGACCTCCTCAGCGACTCGACGTTCGGGCGTGAGAATCGCGAGGGGGTTGCGCTTCGCGTATCCCACGACGGTGTGCTTCGGAAGCCGCCTCTCCCGTCGCGAGAAGTTCGCGACGATGACTTCGAATGTCTGGTTCGGCAGGACTTCCTCGACGCCATTCGTATGGTCATTCGCGCGCAACAAGCGTTCCACATCGGCCGCCGCACAAAGCATAGGCGGTTTACTATAGGCTGCACCACATAACGACGCATTCGCAGGGATGGTAGCCCAGCGGGCGATTCGGATCGCCTGCGGGGCCTCCTCGCGTACCTCCGGACGACTCGTTTGGCGACCATGTCGCCTGGTAGGGGGAGTCGGTTCCCCCTTCCCATTGACGATGGCTACCGAGCCACCGTAACGAAGTTCGAGCTTCTGTCCATCGATGTCGATGCTGCGTACGTGCGCATCAATGAACGCGGTCCCAAGTAGAACGGGAACAGCGAGTTGTTCGGCCACTACGAAAGGTATGCGGAACGTCGTGTTCCGCAGCCGGACCGCGAGACGGACGACCGCCGTAAGTCGAAGCGGGTTACTGTTCGCGCCAGCCAGGCGTGGTAATGGCGCGCCCCGTATTACGTAGCGAGCCCAGTCGGGAGGGAGGTCGGCCTTCCTCACCAAGTTGTAGCCCGAGCACGTGTCGACGGCGATCGTGTGGGGCTTAAACGCGTTGCCTTCGGTGGCCACGGAGCCCAAGACGTTATATATTTTCGACGTCATGAGGCATACGAGGCCATCGACCACCTTGGGAGCGACCTTATCGGTGAGGTCGTTCCGCCGGGGCCTTCGAATTCGGCGTTGGCCCCTCTTGCGTTTCCTTCGGCTCGAGCCGGGGGACGTTCGCGTCTCAGTGACGCCCGTCCAGGTGCTGGAGTCCGAACGAGGCGGACATTTCGCCTGCGACCTTGGGCTCACCGGGGTCAGGAGGTCGACCGACTCGTGTCGGTCGGCGTTAACCGCGTCTCGCTCGTCGCGCTTCACTGGGATGTCGGGTGTCCCCGTGGTGCCTTCTTCCAACATCGGGTCTACGTGGGCCTCGGTGTTGGGTTTCTCCTGCAATGTCGACATTGCTGGAGTCCCCGTGCTCGACTCCGATAGCGGGGGATGTATTATCGGACAATCCCCCCCGTGTCCTTGGCCAGCACGCGGGGACCGGTCTAGTTCATAGGGAAAAGACGGCTCACGCGACCGCGTGTACGTAACCGTCTTTACCCTTTTTTCGAACTACCGGTGCTATCGGAGCTACCCCCCTGGCTATCGACGGCCAGGTCTTCTCCGGGTAGCCGGCCGCGTGGGTCGGGACTATTCCTCCCCTGCGGCTCGGCAGCCTTGGCGAAGTACTCGGGTACTTCCGGGCCTTGACCTGCGGCGTCAGGTCGTCGCAGGATATGGGGAACGAAGCGAGTCGGCTCTCCTTCGTGACCCTCCGTGGGCAGGGGGTACGGATCCTCTACCCAGTCTTGCAGGTACATTATCGCATTCTGTACCTGTTGGGGTAACCGAGAACTGTCTCGGTCCCCTCTCCCTCCTTGGCGGGGGTATCTTGTGTCGGCCTGGCGATAGTCGGGCCGATCCCGACGATCGAGTTCGGTACGACGATACCCGCCTCCACGGGGGGCGAACCGAGCGCCCCCACCCGACCGATTCGGGAAACCTTGACGCGGGGGACGACCCTCGCCGACCGCTTGCCGGAGTAGATTGCGCGCCCCGGGGCGCGTCTCCATCTGGTAGCGGTAGTTCCTGTACGCCGTGAACATTCGTTGTTCCGGCGACAGGAACGGGCAGGCGTACATGGCGTGTCCGTACGTACGACATAGCCAGCACACGTACGCGCTGCCGTCCGTTGAGGCGAAGGTCGCCACGTGACGCGCCTCCTCATCGGTGAGGAGGGGCACGCGAGGGGCTTCACCTCCGGTATCTCGGTTTGAGATGTCGAGCTCAGCGACCCGGGGGTCCGTACCCCTGGGTGCTCTGGGAGTGGCCGCGAGCGCGGTCGCGTAGCTCGACGTCGTTCCGGTCGACATCGGTGAAGGGGGTCGACCCCCTACCGTCCCTGCTCCTTGCGTATTGAGGACAGGGTCGGCCTGCCACTCATCCTCCCCGACATGGAGGGTAGAGGCGGGCGAACTTGTTGCGGCGGACTTCGTAGTCCTGCCAGCCCTCCCTGCCGGTTTCGAATCCGGCAGAGGTAAACCGCGTCGAGCGCGGTAAGTGGTTCCTTCTGCCGTTGCGATACGGCGGATGGTCGGAAGATCGGTCTTCTGGCGGCTCGGCAGCCGCTGCACTGTCTCGGAAACTGCGGCACGGGTCGCAGGAGCGAGTCCCCGCACGAAGTAGTGCGCGAGGGACTGTTCGGAGAACACTGCCGTGCACCGGAACGCGGCCGTTTCGAGCCGGTCCGCGAACGTGTTCTCCGTTTCATGAGATTGCTGTCGCGCCGTCGCGACAGCGTCGTACGCTTCACCTAACACGTCGTCGGTTAGGTAGCGTTTCAGGAACTGGTTCACGAGCCCCGGCCAACTCACGTCGTCGTGTAGTTGGCCGGCGCGGAGGCCACGCATCGTATAACTCGTATACAGGCGCTCCGCGTCGCGCTCTAAGAAGTGCGCGAGGACTCTCACGGCAACACCTTCGGTCAGGTGTTGCGAGTTGAAGGTTATCCGAATATCCTTCAAGAACGGTAGGAGCTGGATCGGGTCCGTACCGTCAAAGCTCCTCATCGTGGGACGGATCCCACGGCAGCGTTGGACGTACTTCGCGATCCGTCCCGCGTCACCCGAGGTGACGAGCCTCGAGGTGTTATCCAAGCGGTACATACGATAGTCAGCGACGGCGCTGAACTCTTGGATCATCGTATGCACCGGCTCGAGCCCGGGTTCGGCGGGACCTAGCGTGCCGAAGGAGGTAACCGGTAGCGTACGGACGTCTACCGGACCTAGATGCTCGGCATAACTCGCCGGCAGGTAGCCGCCCCAGCGGGGATCGACGGGGAACATCGGTTCTCCGGATCTGCGGGCGGCTCCTCCACGGTCCTGTTCGTCCGCGTACGATACGCGGTCCATCTGCCGCCTACTTACGGGGATAGGCGGCAATGCTTGGGTCTCGGACGCGAGATTCGCGCCCATCGGGGGACGGTTTCCTTCCGCAGTCCGACTGGCGTCGGCGCCAGTCGGACGCCAACCTTCCGGAGCGACGGCGCTAGGAGGTACGGCACCACCGGGCCCTCTCGTGGGGGCACCGGGCAGCCTTGCGGCCATGGTCCGTTCCATGTCACGAGCACGCCGTCGCGTAGCGTTGAGCTCGGCGGAGAGGTGCGCGAACGCACCCAACTGCTCTGCTGACGGGGACGGTCGATCGTCGGGACGTCTCGTCGAGGTCGGCCTCGTGGGGCGACCTTGCCCGTGCAGTACGGGCTGTGCGAGGCGTGAGTCTTCGACGAGCACCAGTCGCGAGTGTAACTCGTCGACTAGTGCTCGGAGATTCTCCAAGGACTGGCTGACTCGATCGAACCTCCCTTCACGTAGGGAGCGGAGCTCGTCCATACATCGCGAGTAGACGGCGTCCGTCACGTCTATACGGAGTGAAGTCCGGACTTCCTCGATGTAGTCAGCTATGCGATCGAACATCGCAGCCGCTTGTCCTTCGGGGGACTCGGGCGACGGTTCGCGGTCTCGGAGACCAGCGTCGCCGTCGCCGAACGGCGGTGATGGTGCGTGCAAAGCGGCCGCCCTCGGATCCGCCGGTTCGGACCGGATCGAGGTGGCGTATTCTTGACTCATCTCAACGCGTACGGACGCGGAGGAAAAAGAAAGTCTTCTCGGAAAGATCTCGGGGTCTTCTAGGTCGGGAGACCACTGTAGCATAAACACCCCCAGACGACTGGAGGTGTATGCGCAGTTCGACCTGTAGACCCCGGATCGGAGAAGGGGTGAAGCGGGCCAACCAGCTACGGAACCGGGCTCGGGCCCGGGTAGCGGTGGTAGAGCGGGAGCGAGCAGGGACGCGCGCACGCACGAGCGGATCGACGCCTCGACGTCCCGGAGCAGCACTGGGTGACGTACCAGTGCTGACGGGCGGAGGCGGTTCCGTGCTCGCTCGCGTGCTGCGCGTCCACTCCGGCTCGGCTCCGACTAAACGCGCGCGAAGAGCGAAGGCGACGTTTAGAATAAGCTGGGTCGACTGACCTTGGCGGTCGGTTGAGGACAAGCCCGTGCTTGTCCCCCTCCGCCGCCGTCGGTCCGCTCCATATTTAATATACAAAACACTCTATCATAACACTACAGTACCGTGGTACTGTAGTGGGCTACTGTAGTGCAGGTCGGCCTGCACTGTAATACTGTCAGCTATGTCGAGGCTGACAGTACACGTATCACTCGTGGTGCGTGCGCGCTTCGTTCGCGCGCTGTCCACGTGTGCACGTGTATGCGCAAGTCCCTTGTCCCCGTGGTGTACACGTGGACACGCGCGGTGGTACTGTAGAGCTCGACGCTCTACAGTAGCTGATCTAGTTCTTGATCTAATCTAATTTAAACCCCCAGGGGGGGGGTTATACTACAAATACAAGTCTTCGCTTCGCCAAGGTCTTTCATATCGAATCGTTTGTTGAGTTCATTTTTCATCCATAATATGGCCTCCAAGTCACTTCCAGCTAGCAGCAGATCGTCCACGTACAACGCGATAATCATGATGACATTGCCTTGACGTCGAATGTAAAGACATGGGTCGCTGCGTGTAGTGTTGAAACCAAGTTCAGTGATCAGAAACTCATCGATCTTACTATGCCATTGGCGATGGGCTTGCTTAAGACCATAGATTGCTTTCAAAAGTTTACACACCGAATCAGGTTTGAATTTGTCGATGCATCCTTCAGGTTGCTCCATGTAGATTTCTTCGTGAAGTTCACCGTTGAGGAAGGCAGTCACCACGTCCATCTGATGCAGCTCAAGGTCAAAGTGCGCAACCAGTGCCAGCAGCAGACGGATAGTTGTGAACTTGATGACAGGGGCGAAAGTTTCAGTGTAATCGATGCCTTCTACTTGTTGAAAGCCTCGTGCCACGAGACGTCCCTTTGCAGTTTCGACCAATTTTCCGGACTCGTCAGGAAGTTGCTTCACTCCAAAAACCCACCTGGACGTCAGGACGTTTGATGCTTGAGATCTTGGAACAAGTGTCCATGTTTTGTTTTTGTGTTGTGAAGCAAGTTCTTTGTCGATGCCCTTCTGCCAGAAGCGAGCTTTTGGAGAATCCATAGCTTGGTTGTACGAGTTTGGGATTTCCGTTATCACATGGGCGTGGCTAAGGAGTCCAGCAGTCACCAAAGCTGCTGCCCACCACGCCCCAGGCGTTTTGCGAACGCGAGTGGACCGACGGAGATTAGTTGGCGGATCAATCGTTTCTTCCTCAACTACGTGTTGCTCAACTGTTTCCGTGGTTTCGTCCTCCCCTGCAGTTGGGGAGGAGTTGGAGGATTCATCAGAGTCTTGTTGTTCATCCGGCGATGATGCTTCTGATGTCACTGCATCATTTTCTGCAACTTCCTCATCGATGTCCAAGTTGATTGTGTCATCATCAGTTGTAGCCTCCTCGTTTGTATCCATCGGTTCACCAGATTTGCCTCCCGTGGACTCGTCAAAAGTAACATCTCTGGATACGATCACTTTGTGCAAATCACCATCCCACAACTTGTAAGCTTTCGTATTTTCAGCATACCCCAGAAGCATTGCCTCCTTTGCACGGGCGTCAAGTTTCTGCATGTTGTGTTTTGGTAATGTATACCAACACTTTGAACCGAAAACACGCAAATGACCAACATTTGGCACAGATTTCATCCATAAGTGGTATGGGTCATCTTGGGGGGAATGGCACGTAACGTGACTCGATTTCGACCGTACACTGCATTGGCAAGTGCTTCTGCACAGAACCCCTTTGTAACTTTCTTGTGCGCTAGCATGGAGCGCACCAAGTTTACCAAAGTTCTGTTCAGTCGCTCGGCGACGCCATTTTGCTCCGGTGTGTACGCGGTCGTCATTTGATGCTGAGTACCATTTGCAATCAGAAAAGACTTAAACTCCGTGGACAGATACTCACCACCTCGATCGGTGCGAAGCAATTTGATCCTGCGACCAGTGTGAGTCTGAGCAAGTTCTGCAAACATTTTGTATCGTTCAAATGCTTCTGATTTATACGGGAAGGTCAGCGGGGCAAAGGGATATCGAAGGACGGTTGATGAGGTGAAGTTGAAGGATTGGGTACCGATTTACTTCGAGTCGCCAACTTCTGGCGCTATTTATACACTTCTGCAATCTTCTAGAACTCTACTACCAAACACTACGACACACATACTACAAATGTATTGGCTCTAACACATGTGCCCGTCTTGCTACTCAGCCAAACTGGCGATGGCCCAACAAACATAGCAGAAAACCGCCTTATGAATTACCACTGTCATGACCGAGAAATTAGTAAGGCAGTACAACAAAGCACAGCAAAGCACAAATTCCCTTACTATTCCAAATCCAGCGTGGCACAAATTCGTAAGGCACGTTTACAGCTCACACGTTGCCTTACGAATTCAAATCAATCCTGCAAGGACTGTTTACAACGCACACGTTGCCTTATGAATCTGGATCTCTCGTGAGGTCCTGTCCACTGTCAATTACAACAGTGCACATTTTGCCTTACGAATTCAAAACTCGCGCAACGGTATCTTTGTGTCCTGCTGTACCCGTGCTGCACTCCATGGACGCTGTAAACCTTTGGCACGCGCCAGGCACCCGCCACCAAGGTTCTATACTTTGTCTGTAAGACTGCAGGTGTACTGTACGCCTCCGACAGTGTAATGAGGAGATGTGTCCAGGTCATACACGTGTCGGGCGGAGAAAATGAAACATGCTCAGATTGTACTGTACACCGCAACCGTGTACATATTTCACACCTGTACACGTTGAAAACTAAACTTGCTCCTGCAGTACTGTAAAGTGCAACCGTGTACAGAAAACACACGTGTACACGTTGAAAATCAAACTTGCTCAGCTCGTCACGCGGAGTGTTTTCGATTTTACAAGTATCATACCTGTCGTCGTGTGTCATGCATATAAGCATGTGGTCGTAGAATTACAACAATTTATGGTGCATATGGTACACTACTGACCAGTTTGAGTGATCATCTATGACAGTAATGAAGTACTTGGCACCACCAATGGACCGCACCTCTAAGGGGCCACAAACGTCAGAGTGAACTAAGTCTAGACAGAAGTATGCCCGCCTCGAGGACCGCTCTTTTGGGATCACAGATCGAGTGGCTTTGCCGTAGATGCACGGAGAACATTTTTCAGAGATGCAATCATTGTCAGTATTGTTGATTTTGTTAGCCTCATTACCAAGTAGTTTGACTCCACTTACCTATAGAAAGGTCAGAGGGGCAGAGGGAAGAAGGATGGTTGAAGGTTGCTGGTGGTTGACGGGAAAAGAAGTTGATACCATTTTACTCTTGGTCGCCAACTATTGGCGCTACTTATACTCTTCGAACTACATACAATACGAGCCATTAGGGCTGGTCACGTGACTCTCCTTCTTGCACTCGTTGATAATCAAGTGACTCTCCTTCTTGCACTCTCGGTTGATAATCAAGTGACTCTCCTACTTCCACTTTCGGTTGATAATCAAGTGACTCTCCTATTTCCACTCTCGGTTGATAATCAAATGACTTTCCTACTTGTACTCTCTCTTGCTAATAATTTGGGACCGTTTGAGAGTCAATAATATCTGAATGTACTGTACTGTAGATTACAGATTTTACAATACGATTAATAACCACTGTGGCACATACGTCATACGTGTCACACACGTGTAGGACAAATGTCATACGTGTCACACACATGTCAAATCGAGAAAAATGAAACATGTTCAGAATGTACTGTAGAGTGCCACGAGGTACATAGCTTACACGTGTCAACACCAAAATTGAAACATGCTCGGAAATGATAGGAAAGTGCAACCGTGTACAAATATGACACGTGTCTACGTTGAAGACCAAACATCCTGAGAATGCTCTTGCAAGCATTTTAGGTTTCGTCGACATACACGTGTAATATCTGTCCAGGCTTGTAGCTTAGCATGTGGTCGAAGATTTCCAACGTGCATGCCCGTTTCGAGGCTCTCATCGTTGCACTTGATGCTCTCGGTAATGAGGAAAAGACATTCAGTTTGGACTTTGTGAAAAGTCGTCTGCTGCAGGAAGAGCAACGAGCAAACATGAAGTCTAGCTCCTCACAGACATCGGCTCTGGTTAATCGTGCCCCGAACAATCGGGACATAAACGATTACAAATGCACGAACTGCGGTCATACAGGCCACACGGCAACCCGCTGCTGGGGAAAGGATTTGAATGGGCGTCGCCCGGCTCCTCCTAGCACATATAAACCGCGTATGTCTCAGCGGAAACAATCTGCATTTGTCACACAGAAACCTGATCCCGACATGGTTGTAAACAGCGTCGACTTCACATGTCTGATGTCGAAAGCTTCGCACACGAACGATATGGAGATGTCGCCTTCGTGGCTCGTAGATTCAGCTTGTACAGCTCATATTACATATGACCGATCTTTGTTTCCAACGTATGAGCCACTTGAATCCGCCTCTTCAGATGGGAACCAAGGCTAGTGCAAAGGTTGCCGGCCGTGGTGACGTTCACTTGAAGTTAAATGTGAATGGCCGCATCGAACCGTGCAAGTTGACGGATGTATTGCACGTTCCGGACTTTGCGTTCTCTCTGCTCTCTGTCAGTCGAATGACTGAACTTAGACTAAAAGTTGGGTTCGAAAATGGAAAATGCATGATCAGACGAGGCTCAACTGTAGTGGCGACTGCGACATTGGTTGGAGAACTTTACGTTCTCGACATCGTCAGTGACATCGGATCTGCACATGCTGCCACCCTGCAAACGTGGCATGAGCGCTTTGCACATGTGCATTCTCAAGGTATTGCTTCGATGATTCGTGACAATGTGGTAAGTGGAGTCAAACTACTTGGTAATGAGGCTAACAAAATCAACAATACTGACAATGATTGCATCTCTGAAAAATGTTCTGCGTGCGTCTACGGCAAAGCTACTCGATCTGTGATCCCAAAAGAGCGGTCCTCGAGGCGGGCATACTTCTGTCTAGACTTAGTTCACTCTGATGTTTGTGGCCCCTTAGAGGTGCAGTCCATTGGTGGTGCCAAGTACTTCATTACCTTCATAGATGATCACTCAAACTGGTCAGTAGTGTACCCTATGCACCATAAATCAGAAGCATTTGAACGATACAAAATGTTTGCACAACTTGCTCAGACTCACACTGGTCGCAAGATCAAAGTGCTTCGCACCGATCGAGGTGGTGAGTATCTGTCCACGGAGTTTAAGTCTTTTCTGATTGCAAATGGTACTCAGCATCAAATGACGACCGCGTACACACCGGAGCAAAATGGCGTCGCTGAACGACTGAACAGAACTTTGGTAAACTTGGTGCGCTCCATGCTAGCGCACAAGAAAGTTACAAAGGGGTTCTGGGCAGAAGCACTTCCCAATGCAGTGTACGGTCGAAATCGAGTTACGTCACGTGCCATTCCCCCCAAGATGACCCCCTACCACTTATGGATGAAATCTGTGCCAAATGTTGGTCATTTGCGTGTTTTCGGTTCAAAGTGTTGGTATACATTACGAAAACACAACATCCAGAAACTTGACGCCCGTGCAAAGGAGGCAATGTTTCTGGGGTATGCTGAAAATACGAAAGCTTACAAGTTGTGGGATGGTGATTTGCACAAAGTGATCGTATCCAGAGATGTTACTTTTGACGAGTCCACGGGAGGCAAATCTGGTGAACCGATGGATACAAACGAGGAGGCTACAACTGATGATGACACAATCAACTTGAACATCGATGAGGAAGTTGCAGAAAATGATGCAGTGGCATCAGAAGTATCATCGCCGGATGAACAACAAGACTCTGATGAATCCTCCAACTCCTCCGCAACTGCAGGGGAGGACGAAACTACCGAAACAGTTGAGCAACACGTAGTTGAGGAAGAAACGATTGATCCGCCAACTAATCTCCGTCGGTCCACTCGCATTCGCAAAACGCCTGGGGCGTGGTGGGCAGCAGCTTTGGTGACTGCTGGACTCCTTAGCCACGCCCATGTGATAACGGAAATCCCAAACTCGTACAAGCAAGCTATGGATTCTCCAAAAGCTCGCTTCTGGCAGAAGAGCATCGACAAAGAACTTGCTTCACAACACAAAAACAAAACATGGACACTTGTTCCAAGATCTCAAGCATCAAACATCCTGACGTCCAGGTGGGTTTTCGGAGTGAAGCAACTTCCTGACGAGTCCGGAAAATTAGTCGAAACTGCAAAGGGACGTCTTGTGGCACGAGGCTTTCAACAAGTAGAAGGCATCGATTACACTGAAACTTTCGCCCCTGTCATCAAGTTCACAACTATCCGTCTGCTGCTGGCACTGGTTGCGCACTTTGACCTTGAGCTGCATCAGATGGACGTGGTGACTGCCTTCCTCAACGGTGACCTTCACGAAGAAATCTACATGGAGCAACCTGAAGGATGCATCGACAAAGTCAAACCTGATTCGGTGTGTAAACTTTTGAAAGCAATCTATGGTCTTAAGCAAGCCCATCGCCAATGGCATAGTAAGATCGATGAGTTTCTGATCACTGAACTTGGTTTCAACACTACACGCAGCGACCCATGTCTTTAAATTCGACGTCAAGGCAATGTCATCATGATTATCGCGTTGTACGTGGACGATCTGCTGCTAGCTGGAAGTGACTTGGAGGCCATATTATGGATGAAAAATGAACTCAACAAACGATTCGATATGAAAGACCTTGGCGAAGCGAAGACTTGTATTGGTCTAGAGATCGACCGTATACGTTCTAAACACGTCCTGACCGTCACGCAGTCGAAGTATGCCCAAGCAGTACTGAAACGGTTCAAAATGTCGGCATGCAATCCTTGCGTTACTCCGATGGAACAGTCTCGACATGTCACAATGCAAGTGGCCGAAACTGGCACTGATGACAACCCATGCTTTGAACCATATCGTCAGGCCATTGGATGTCTAATGTTCCTAATGGTCGGGACCCGCCCCGATACTGCGTTTGCCATTGGAAAGTTATCTCAACACTGTGCCGACCCTCACGAGTCGCACTGGTCAGGTGTGAAACGTGTTTTGAGATACTTGCGTGGGTCCCAGCATCTTGGAATAGTGTTTGGTAAAGATGATCTTGGTACGGAACTTCATGGGTATAGCGACGCAGATTGGGGTGGATGCCTTGAATCACGGAAATCAACGAGTGGGTACGTGTTCAAGCTTTGTGATGGACCTATCAGTTGGGCTTCCCGGAAACAAACAGTAGTTGCAAAGTTTACTTGTGAGGCAGAATACATCGCACTCAGTGAAGCATGCAAAGAGGCCGCGTGGCTTCGACGCTTCCATGCCGATGTACTTGGTGCGAATTCGGATCCAACAATTCGCGTTGGATGTGACAACGCTGGTACGATTGCGTTTGCTCAGAACGAATCTACAAATCGTCGCAACAAGCACATTGATATTACGTATCATTTTGTTCGAGATGCGGTGCAGCGAAAACTGGTCACATTGTACCATTGTCCGACAACAGAAATGCCAGCCGATATGCTGACCAAACCACGTGGTCGCGTGCTGTTTGAAAAGTTCGTGGGCATGGTTGGGCTTTCCGAGTGCAAAGCTGCCCAAAGCATGTGATCGAGGGGAGGTATTGAAAATGTGCGACCACATGCTGTTATCTCGAAAGTGCAAAATCGAGCCACACGTGTACATGACTCGACGGTCCGGACCCTCACCCATATCACCACATGACACGTGTAAAGTCTCAGATTTTGGGGTTCTGGGGACGAAAGTGGACTTTTGGAGGGTTATGCAAATTTGCATAAATGCCGAAAATTTGCATTTGGCCCGAACCGTTATAGGGCTACACAGGCAATACTGCAAATCTATTGGGTGTCGGTTCGAATGCTGCAATTCTATTGGTCTGTTATTGTCCACTTATATGCAGTCATGCTGGTGATATATCTTGAATGATCCGTATACGTTTTAATTACATCATTTCGGGGGTTTCAAGTTGTTCACCATGGCTGTAATGGGTAATTACGTGTGGCCTTGGCGCTGGACACTTGTGTGCGGTGTACACATGTACACATCGCCAGGTTGCTGCGTGTACGTACACTTGTACACGTCGCCTACATACGGTCCGGCGCGTGTCCGAGCACAGTACATGTGAATTAAAAGTACAACAAGTATTTCTCGCAAGAGACATGTACTTACGTGAGTATTCAGTGTACGCGTCACGCTGTATGCGACCCTTGCATCAGCATGCGCCGTTGTACTACACTCTCGTCAGCATGCGACGTTGTACTGTGCTCTCGCTATGGTGCGCCGTTGGATGCAAGTTGATGACAGTACTCGTGTGATTCACATCGGATATCACGTGAGATGTGTAGAAAGTCTGGATGCACATTGTTGCTATCCGTGATAGTTGTCTGGCAGTGTGTACCGAAATTAGTAAGGTACGAAACAAGGGCATATATGGGGACTGAGATATGACAGGACTTTGCGTTGTTGGAAATAGAGAGATGCCAAGTTGTTCATTGTGCAAGAATATATTCTGTCATGTCTGGATGCAGATTAGTAAGGTGTGAAACGATTGCATGCATAGGGCCATGGTTTACAGTCACTCGAAATGTGTAGAAACTGTTGTGCACTGATAGTCAATAGTCAATTCGTAAGGTGGAAATAGAACAGTGTGGACGGGCCAGAAGAGGACCGCGCTTGGTCGCGCATATGGTGAATACGGTTTACCAGGTGCCAAAGTAATAGGATAGTGTAACACTCAAAGTGTATAAGTATCGCCGAAAGACGGCTCCAAGTAAACCTCGGCACCAACTCCTTCACTCACACACATCAACCTGCCCTCCTTCTTTCCCTTGCCCCTCCGAACCTACCATTAGTGGCAGCATGTGCAGATCCGATGTCACTGACGATGTCGAGAACGAAAAGTTCTCCAACCAATGTCGCAGTCGCCACTACAGTTGAGCCTCCCCTGACCATGAATTTCCATTTTCGAACCCAACTTTTAGTCCAAGTTCAGTCATTCGACTGACAGAGAGCAGAGGGAACGCAAAGTCCGGAACGTGCAATATGTTGGAAATCTTCGACCACATGCTAAGCTACAAGCCTGGACAGATAGTACACGTGTATGTCGACGAAACCTAAAATGTTTGCAAGAGCATTCTCAGGATGTTTGGTCTTCAACGTAGACACGTGTCATATTTGTACACGGTTGCACTTTCCTATTATTTCCGAGCATGTTTCAATTTTGGTGTTGACACGTGTAAGTTATGTACCTCGTGGCACTCTACAGTACATTCTGAACATGTTTCATTTTTCTCGATTTGACACGTGTGTGACACGTATGACATTTGTCCGACACGTGTGTGACACGTATGACGTATGTGCCACAGTGGTTATTAATCGTAGTGTAAAATCTGTAATCTACAGTACAGTACATTCAGATATTATTGACTCTCAAACGGTCCCAAATTATTAGCAAGAGAGAGTGCAAGTAGGAAAGTCATTTGATTATCAACCGAGAGTGGAAGTAGGAGAGTCACTTGATTATCAACCGAGAGTGCAACAGGGAGAGTCACTTGATTATCAACGAGTGCAAGAAGGAGAGTCACGTGACCAGCCCTAATGGCTCGAATTGTATGTAGTTCGAAGAGTATAAGTAGCGCCAATAGTTGGCGACCAAGAGTAAAATGGTATCAACTTCTTTTCCCGTCAACCACCAGCAACCTTCAACCATCCTTCTTCTCTCTGCCCCGCTGACCTTTCTATAATCAATACGAACCACACCCGCGCGCACGGGTACCCCCACGTGTGCGGAGGACGCGGGACCATACGCGTACACGTGTAGGAGACGCGTACCACCGCGCGCACAGTACGCGTCTCACACGTGTGCTGTCAGTCCCGACGGCTGACAGCATTACAGCGTGGGACGACCCGCGCTACAGTAAGTTACTACAGCATACCGGTACTGTAGTATTATGATAGACGCATTGTATACATTAAATACGGGCGCCGTTCCGAAGCATCGACGCGATCTCCGGTTGTAACGTTCAACCTGTCCATTCGTCTGGGGATGACACGCGGACGTATATAAGTTAGTTATCCCCAGTACGCGACACACGCTGTGGAAGAACTTCGCGTTAAATTGAGGACCGTTGTCCGACAACAGCGAACGCGGAACGCCGAATTTGAAGACCCACGCGTCACAGAAGGCTGTCGCGACAGTGTACGCGGTCACTGTTCGTATTGAAAATGGGCGACCACATGCTGTTATCTCGAAAGTACAAAATCGAGCCACACGTGTACATGACTCGACGGTCCGGACCCTCACCCCATATCACCACATGACACGTGTAAATTCTCAGATTTTGGGGTTCTGGGGACGAAAGTGGGCTTTTGGAGGGTTATGCAAATTTGCATAAATGCCGAAAATTTGCATTTCGCCCGAACCGTTATAGGGCTACACAGGCAATACTGCAAATCTATTGGGTGTCGGTTCGAATGCTGCAATTCTATTGGTCTGTTATTGTCCACTTATATGCAGTCATGCTGGTGATATATCTTGAATGATCCGTATACGTTTTAATTACATCATTTCGGGGGTTTCAAGTTGTTCACCATGGCTGTAATGGGTAATTACGTGTGGCCTTGGCGCTGGACACTTGTGTGCGGTGTACACATGTACACATCGCCAGGTTGCTGCGTGTACGTACACTTGTACACGTCGCCTACATACGGTCCGGCGCGTGTCCGAGCACAGTACATGTGAATTAAAAGTACAACAAGTATTTCTCGCAAGAGACATGTACTTACGTGAGTATTCAGTGTACGCGTCACGCTGTATGCGACCCTTGCATCAGCATGCGCCGTTGTACTACACTCTCGTCAGCATGCGACGTTGTACTGTGCTCTCGCTATGGTGCGCCGTTGGATGCAAGTTGATGACAGTACTCGTGTGATTCACATCGGATATCACGTGAGATGTGTAGAAAGTCTGGATGCACATTGTTGCTATCCGTGATAGTTGTCTGGCAGTGTGTACCGAAATTAGTAAGGTACGAAACAAGGGCATATATGGGGACTGAGATATGACAGGACTTTGCGTTGTTGGAAATAGAGAGATGCCAAGTTGTTCATTGTGCAAGAATATATTCTGTCATGTCTGGATGCAGATTAGTAAGGTGTGAAACGATTGCATGCATAGGGCCATGGTTTACAGTCACTCGAAATGTGTAGAAACTGTTGTGCACTGATAGTCAATAGTCAATTCGTAAGGTGGAAATAGAACAGTGTGGACGGGCCAGAAGAGGACCGCGCTTGGTCGCGCATATGGTGAATACGGTTTACCAGGTGCCAAAGTAATAGGATAGTGTAACACTCAAAGTGTATAAGTATCGCCGAAAGACGGCTCCAAGTAAACCTCGGCACCAACTCCTTCACTCACACACATCAACCTGCCCTCCTTCTTTCCCTTGCCCCTCCGAACCTACCATTAGGTTATGGGCCCAGTCCCTCGCTGTCGTTTCACTGCATGAGTCTGTCGTTCTCGTTCCGTTGTTTCTGCCGTCGTTGTCGCTGTCGTTTTCGCTGCCGTTTCTCGTCGTTCTTTCCGCTGGTCTTCTCGCTGTCGTTGTCGCTCTCGTTCTTGCCGTCGTTCTTGGTTTTGGTTTTCGCTGCTGCTGTCGTTCTTGCTCTCTTGTGTGAATTGGTTTTGGTCATCGCCCCCGCTGTCTTCGTTGTCTTCGTCCTTGGTTTGGCTTTTGTTCTTGCTGTGGTTCTTGCTGCTGTCTCTGTCTTTGGTCTTCGTCTTCGTTTCCGCTCCCGCTACCGCCGTCGTCGTCAATCTCGCATTTGGATTTTCTTCGTTCTCTCATGCAAAGTAAGTTTTGAGTTTCTTTCCATTTCCTACACATCTAAGTGATTGTCTTTGCACGTTTTGGTGGTTCTTAAGAGCAATAATTCCAAAATCTGTTACTGACGATTATCTTCATATTCCTTATTGTGAATACCTGTTCTTACGGGGTTGTGTTAGATCTGGAATTAGTACCGGTGCGCTCTGCGCCTGGGAAGCTGGTCACCGGTCGAACGATTCGGACATCGGAGGTCGTATCCGTTGAGGTGCTTGAGCCTGAGGATCAACCTTCACCTCGGCTCGCGCTTCCGGGTCCGTCCTCGAGTTGCGCACCATATAGGATTCCTCGTATTCCGCGCTCTGTTCCCGCACCAATAAAAAGAACTACGCATCGACTTTCTGCTCGGAAAGCGGCTGTTCTCGGGGATAAAGAGTTTAAGCGTGAGCGCAAGAGGAATCGTAAGGTGTGCCCGCGGTATAAGCGGTATTGTAAAGTGTGCGGCGTTAGTGGCAATAGTGCGAAGGCCTTTTACGACCACATTCAGTCTAGGTCTCATCGCATTCAGGTTGCCAACGCTAAGGAGACTCCGCGTTGTATCCCTTGCAATCGCGTCTTTGAGTCTCACGGGCACCTAAAGTGCCACGAGAACGGTGCTGCACACTTAAAGGTAGTTTGTGAACAGAATAGTTAGGGATTTCATCCAAATAAATTCACATATCTGTTCGCAAATTTCTCCTAGTGCAACTGCATAGTAATCATATCGAACTTCTTAGACGGGTGGGCTTGCCATTGTGTTGACTATCGGTTAACGGCTTGGGATCCCCGAACGGATTTTCGAATACTTGAAGTTTATTTGCACTAAAATGGAAGATCAAGGAGGAGGAGGATCCATCAGAATCGACAAACTGACGGACTCCAACTTCTACGTGTGGAAGCAGAAAATACAACTTCTGCTTGCTCTACGTGATGTTGACCAATACATCGTTGACGGAAGAGTTCCAAGTGAGGAACGCGCGGAAGAGCGTAAGAAGTGGATCAGAGGTGACAGTAAAGCTAAAGCACTGATTGGTCTCTCCCTATCAGATGAGCATCTTGAGCATGTACGTGATGTTGATACTGCTCATGAGATGTGGGAAGCTATTGTCAACGTGTTTGAGAGGCACACTTTGCTGAACAAACTAGCTGCACGTCGTGAGTTCTACACTGTGAAGATGCTTTCCGGTGAAAAGGTGCTTGCATACATCAATCGTGTCAAGCAGCTGGCAGCCATCCTCAAGTCAATGAGCGTAAACATCGATGACAAGGAGATGGCCATGGCAGTGCTCAACGGTCTGCCTGCCCGTTTCGAGGCTCTCATCGTTGCACTTGATGCTCTCGGTAATGAGGAAAAGATATTCAGTTTGGACTTTGTGAAAAGTCGTGTGCTGCAGGAAGAGCAACGAGCAAACATGAAGTCTAGCTCCTCACAGACATCGGCTCTGGTTAATCGTGCCCCGAACAATCGGGACATAAACGATTACAAATGCACGAACTGCGGTCATACAGGCCATACGGCAACCCGCTGCTGGGGAAAGGATTTGAATGGGCGTCGCCCGGCTCCTCCTAGCACATATAAACCGCGTATGTCTCAGCGGAAACAATCTGCATTTGTCACACAGAAACCTGATCCCGACATGGTTGTAAACAGCGTCGACTTCACATGTCTGATGTCGAAAGCTTCGCACACGAACGATCTGGAGATGTCGCCTTCGTGGCTCGTGGATTCAGCTTGTACAGCTCATATTACATATGACCGATCTCTGTTGGCAACATATGAGCCACTTGAATCCGCCTCTGTTCAGATGGGAACCAAGGCTAGTGCAAAGGTTGCCGGCCGTGGTGACGTGCACTTGAAGTTAAATGTGAATGGCCGCATCGAACCGTGCAAGTTGACGGATGTATTGCACGTTCCGGACTTTGCGTTCTCTCTGCTCTTTCCAGCGAATGACTGAACTTAGACTAAAAGTTGGGTTCGAAAATGGAAAATGCATGATCAGACGAGGCTCAACTGTAGTGGCGACTGCGACATTGGTTGGAGAACTTTACGTTCTCGACATCGTCAGTGACATCGGATCTGCACATGCTGCCACCCTGCAAACGTGGCATGAGCGCTTTGCACATGTGCATTCTCAAGGTATTGCTTCGATGATTCGTGACAATGTGGTAAGTGGAGTCAAACTACTTGGTAATGAGGCTAACAAAATCAACAATACTGACAATGATTGCATCTCTGAAAAATGTTCTGCGTGCGTCTACGGCAAAGCTACTCGATCTGTGATCCCAAAAGAGCGGTCCTCGAGGCGGGCATACTTCTGTCTAGACTTAGTTCACTCTGATGTTTGTGGCCCCTTAGAGGTGCAGTCCATTGGTGGTGCCAAGTACTTCATTACCTTCATAGATGATCACTCAAACTGGTCAGTAGTGTACCCTATGCACCATAAATCAGAAGCATTTGAACGATACAAAATGTTTGCACAACTTGCTCAGACTCACACTGGTCGCAAGATCAAAGTGCTTCGCACCGATCGAGGTGGTGAGTATCTGTCCACGGAGTTTAAGTCTTTTCTGATTGCAAATGGTACTCAGCATCAAATGACGACCGCGTACACACCGGAGCAAAATGGCGTCGCTGAACGACTGAACAGAACTTTGGTAAACTTGGTGCGCTCCATGCTAGCGCACAAGAAAGTTACAAAGGGGTTCTGGGCAGAAGCACTTCCCAATGCAGTGTACGGTCGAAATCGAGTTACGTCACGTGCCATTCCCCCCAAGATGACCCCCTACCACTTATGGATGAAATCTGTGCCAAATGTTGGTCATTTGCGTGTTTTCGGTTCAAAGTGTTGGTATACATTACGAAAACACAACATGCAGAAACTTGACGCCCGTGCAAAGGAGGCAATGTTTCTGGGGTATGCTGAAAATACGAAAGCTTACAAGTTGTGGGATGGTGATTTGCACAAAGTGATCGTATCCAGAGATGTTACTTTTGACGAGTCCACGGGAGGCAAATCTGGTGAACCGATGGATACAAACGAGGAGGCTACAACTGATGATGACACAATCAACTTGAACATCGATGAGGAAGTTGCAGAAAATGATGCAGTGGCATCAGAAGTATCATCGCCGGATGAACAACAAGACTCTGATGAATCCTCCAACTCCTCCGCAACTGCAGGGGAGGACGAAACTACCGAAACAATTGAGCAACACGTAGTTGAGGAAGAAACGATTGATCCGCCAACTAATCTCCGTCGGTCCACTCGCATTCGCAAAACGCCTGGGGCGTGGTGGGCAGCAGCTTTGGTGACTGCTGGACTCCTTAGCCACGCCCATGTGATAACGGAAATCCCAAACTCGTACAAGCAAGCTATGGATTCTCCAAAAGCTCGCTTCTGGCAGAAGAGCATCGACAAAGAACTTGCTTCACAACACAAAAACAAAACATGGACACTTGTTCCAAGATCTCAAGCATCAAACATCCTGACGTCCAGGTGGGTTTTCGGAGTGAAGCAACTTCCTGACGAGTCCGGAAAATTGGTCGAAACTGCAAAGGGACGTCTTGTGGCACGAGGCTTTCAACAAGTAGAAGGCATCGATTACACTGAAACTTTCGCCCCTGTCATCAAGTTCACAACTATCCGTCTGCTGCTGGCACTGGTTGCGCACTTTGACCTTGAGCTGCATCAGATGGACGTGGTGACTGCCTTCCTCAACGGTGACCTTCACGAAGAAATCTACATGGAGCAACCTGAAGGATGCATCGACAAAGTCAAACCTGATTCGGTGTGTAAACTTTTGAAAGCAATCTATGGTCTTAAGCAAGCCCATCGCCAATGGCATAGTAAGATCGATGAGTTTCTGATCACTGAACTTGGTTTCAACACTACACGCAGCGACCCATGTCTTTAAATTCGACGTCAAGGCAATGTCATCATGATTATCGCGTTGTACGTGGACGATCTGCTGCTAGCTGGAAGTGACTTGGAGGCCATATTATGGATGAAAAATGAACTCAACAAACGATTCGATATGAAAGACCTTGGCGAAGCGAAGACTTGTATTGGTCTAGAGATCGACCGTATACGTTCTAAACACGTCCTGACCGTCACGCAGTCGAAGTATGCCCAAGCAGTACTGAAACGGTTCAAAATGTCGGCATGCAATCCTTGCGTTACTCCGATGGAACAGTCTCGACATGTCACAATGCAAGTGGCCGAAACTGGCACTGATGACAACCCATGCTTTGAACCATATCGTCAGGCCATTGGATGTCTAATGTTCCTAATGGTCGGGACCCGCCCCGATACTGCGTTTGCCATTGGAAAGTTATCTCAACACTGTGCCGACCCTCACGAGTCGCACTGGTCAGGTGTGAAACGTGTTTTGAGATACTTGCGTGGGTCCCAGCATCTTGGAATAGTGTTTGGTAAAGATGATCTTGGTACGGAACTTCATGGGTATAGCGACGCAGATTGGGGTGGATGCCTTGAATCACGGAAATCAACGAGTGGGTACGTGTTCAAGCTTTGTGATGGACCTATCAGTTGGGCTTCCCGGAAACAAACAGTAGTTGCAAAGTCTACTTGTGAGGCAGAATACATCGCACTCAGTGAAGCATGCAAAGAGGCCGCGTGGCTTCGACGCTTCCATGCCGATGTACTTGGTGCGAATTCGGATCCAACAATTCGCGTTGGATGTGACAACGCTGGTACGATTGCGTTTGCTCAGAACGAATCTACAAATCGTCGCAACAAGCACATTGATATTACGTATCATTTTGTTCGAGATGCGGTGCAGCGAAAACTGGTCACATTGTACCATTGTCCGACAACAGAAATGCCAGCCGATATGCTGACCAAACCACGTGGTCGCGTGCTGTTTGAAAAGTTCGTGGGCATGGTTGGGCTTTCCGAGTGCAAAGCTGCCCAAAGCATGTGATCGAGGGGAGGTATTGAAAATGTGCGACCACATGCTGTTATCTCGAAAGTGCAAAATCGAGCCACACGTGTACATGACTCGACGGTCCGGACCCTCACCCATATCACCACATGACACGTGTAAAGTCTCAGATTTTGGGGTTCTGGGGACGAAAGTGGACTTTTGGAGGGTTATGCAAATTTGCATAAATGCCGAAAATTTGCATTTGGCCCGAACCGTTATAGGGCTACACAGGCAATACTGCAAATCTATTGGGTGTCGGTTCGAATGCTGCAATTCTATTGGTCTGTTATTGTCCACTTATATGCAGTCATGCTGGTGATATATCTTGAATGATCCGTATACGTTTTAATTACATCATTTCGGGGGTTTCAAGTTGTTCACCATGGCTGTAATGGGTAATTACGTGTGGCCTTGGCGCTGGACACTTGTGTGCGGTGTACACATGTACACATCGCCAGGTTGCTGCGTGTACGTACACTTGTACACGTCGCCTACATACGGTCCGGCGCGTGTCCGAGCACAGTACATGTGAATTAAAAGTACAACAAGTATTTCTCGCAAGAGACATGTACTTACGTGAGTATTCAGTGTACGCGTCACGCTGTATGCGACCCTTGCATCAGCATGCGCCGTTGTACTACACTCTCGTCAGCATGCGACGTTGTACTGTGCTCTCGTTATGGTGCGCCGTTGGATGCAAGTTGATGACAGTACTCGTGTGATTCACATCGGATATCACGTGAGATGTGTAGAAAGTCTGGATGCACATTGTTGCTATCCGTGATAGTTGTCTGGCAGTGTGTACCGAAATTAGTAAGGTACGAAACAAGGGCATATATGGGGACTGAGATATGACAGGACTTTGCGTTGTTGGAAATAGAGAGATGCCAAGTTGTTCATTGTGCAAGAATATATTCTGTCATGTCTGGATGCAGATTAGTAAGGTGTGAAACGATTGCATGCATAGGGCCATGGTTTACAGTCACTCGAAATGTGTAGAAACTGTTGTGCACTGATAGTCAATAGTCAATTCGTAAGGTGGAAATAGAACAGTGTGGACGGGCCAGAAGAGGACCGCGCTTGGTCGCGCATATGGTGAATACGGTTTACCAGGTGCCAAAGTAATAGGATAGTGTAACACTCAAAGTGTATAAGTATCGCCGAAAGACGGCTCCAAGTAAACCTCGGCACCAACTCCTTCACTCACACACATCAACCTGCCCTCCTTCTTTCCCTTGCCCCTCCGAACCTACCATTAGTGGCAGCATGTGCAGATCCGATGTCACTGACGATGTCGAGAACGAAAAGTTCTCCAACCAATGTCGCAGTCGCCACTACAGTTGAGCCTCCCCTGACCATGAATTTCCATTTTCGAACCCAACTTTTAGTCCAAGTTCAGTCATTCGACTGACAGAGAGCAGAGGGAACGCAAAGTCCGGAACGTGCAATATGTTGGAAATCTTCGACCACATGCTAAGCTACAAGCCTGGACAGATAGTACACGTGTATGTCGACGAAACCTAAAATGTTTGCAAGAGCATTCTCAGGATGTTTGGTCTTCAACGTAGACACGTGTCATATTTGTACACGGTTGCACTTTCCTATTATTTCCGAGCATGTTTCAATTTTGGTGTTGACACGTGTAAGTTATGTACCTCGTGGCACTCTACAGTACATTCTGAACATGTTTCATTTTTCTCGATTTGACACGTGTGTGACACGTATGACATTTGTCCGACACGTGTGTGACACGTATGACGTATGTGCCACAGTGGTTATTAATCGTAGTGTAAAATCTGTAATCTACAGTACAGTACATTCAGATATTATTGACTCTCAAACGGTCCCAAATTATTAGCAAGAGAGAGTGCAAGTAGGAAAGTCATTTGATTATCAACCGAGAGTGGAAGTAGGAGAGTCACTTGATTATCAACCGAGAGTGCAACAGGGAGAGTCACTTGATTATCAACGAGTGCAAGAAGGAGAGTCACGTGACCAGCCCTAATGGCTCGAATTGTATGTAGTTCGAAGAGTATAAGTAGCGCCAATAGTTGGCGACCAAGAGTAAAATGGTATCAACTTCTTTTCCCGTCAACCACCAGCAACCTTCAACCATCCTTCTTCTCTCTGCCCCGCTGACCTTTCTATAATCAATACGAACCACACCCGCGCGCACGGGTACCCCCACGTGTGCGGAGGACGCGGGACCATACGCGTACACGTGTAGGAGACGCGTACCACCGCGCGCACAGTACGCGTCTCACACGTGTGCTGTCAGTCCCGACGGCTGACAGCATTACAGCGTGGGACGACCCGCGCTACAGTAAGTTACTACAGCATACCGGTACTGTAGTATTATGATAGACGCATTGTATACATTAAATACGGGCGCCGTTCCGAAGCATCGACGCGATCTCCGGTTGTAACGTTCAACCTGTCCATTCGTCTGGGGATGACACGCGGACGTATATAAGTTAGTTATCCCCAGTACGCGACACACGCTGTGGAAGAACTTCGCGTTAAATTGAGGACCGTTGTCCGACAACAGCGAACGCGGAACGCCGAATTTGAAGACCCACGCGTCACAGAAGGCTGTCGCGACAGTGTACGCGGTCACTGTTCGTATTGAAAATGGGCGACCACATGCTGTTATCTCGAAAGTACAAAATCGAGCCACACGTGTACATGACTCGACGGTCCGGACCCTCACCCCATATCACCACATGACACGTGTAAATTCTCAGATTTTGGGGTTCTGGGGACGAAAGTGGGCTTTTGGAGGGTTATGCAAATTTGCATAAATGCCGAAAATTTGCATTTGGCCCGAACCGTTATAGGGCTACACAGGCAATACTGCAAATCTATTGGGTGTCGGTTCGAATGCTGCAATTCTATTGGTCTGTTATTGTCCACTTATATGCAGTCATGCTGGTGATATATCTTGAATGATCCGTATACGTTTTAATTACATCATTTCGGGGGTTTCAAGTTGTTCACCATGGCTGTAATGGGTAATTACGTGTGGCCTTGGCGCTGGACACTTGTGTGCGGTGTACACATGTACACATCGCCAGGTTGCTGCGTGTACGTACACTTGTACACGTCGCCTACATACGGTCCGGCGCGTGTCCGAGCACAGTACATGTGAATTAAAAGTACAACAAGTATTTCTCGCAAGAGACATGTACTTACGTGAGTATTCAGTGTACGCGTCACGCTGTATGCGACCCTTGCATCAGCATGCGCCGTTGTACTACACTCTCGTCAGCATGCGACGTTGTACTGTGCTCTCGTTATGGTGCGCCGTTGGATGCAAGTTGATGACAGTACTCGTGTGATTCACATCGGATATCACGTGAGATGTGTAGAAAGTCTGGATGCACATTGTTGCTATCCGTGATAGTTGTCTGGCAGTGTGTACCGAAATTAGTAAGGTACGAAACAAGGGCATATATGGGGACTGAGATATGACAGGACTTTGCGTTGTTGGAAATAGAGAGATGCCAAGTTGTTCATTGTGCAAGAATATATTCTGTCATGTCTGGATGCAGATTAGTAAGGTGTGAAACGATTGCATGCATAGGGCCATGGTTTACAGTCACTCGAAATGTGTAGAAACTGTTGTGCACTGATAGTCAATAGTCAATTCGTAAGGTGGAAATAGAACAGTGTGGACGGGCCAGAAGAGGACCGCGCTTGGTCGCGCATATGGTGAATACGGTTTACCAGGTGCCAAAGTAATAGGATAGTGTAACACTCAAAGTGTATAAGTATCGCCGAAAGACGGCTCCAAGTAAACCTCGGCACCAACTCCTTCACTCACACACATCAACCTGCCCTCCTTCTTTCCCTTGCCCCTCCGAACCTACCATTAGTGGCAGCATGTGCAGATCCGATGTCACTGACGATGTCGAGAACGAAAAGTTCTCCAACCAATGTCGCAGTCGCCACTACAGTTGAGCCTCCCCTGACCATGAATTTCCATTTTCGAACCCAACTTTTAGTCCAAGTTCAGTCATTCGACTGACAGAGAGCAGAGGGAACGCAAAGTCCGGAACGTGCAATATGTTGGAAATCTTCGACCACATGCTAAGCTACAAGCCTGGACAGATAGTACACGTGTATGTCGACGAAACCTAAAATGTTTGCAAGAGCATTCTCAGGATGTTTGGTCTTCAACGTAGACACGTGTCATATTTGTACACGGTTGCACTTTCCTATTATTTCCGAGCATGTTTCAATTTTGGTGTTGACACGTGTAAGTTATGTACCTCGTGGCACTCTACAGTACATTCTGAACATGTTTCATTTTTCTCGATTTGACACGTGTGTGACACGTATGACATTTGTCCGACACGTGTGTGACACGTATGACGTATGTGCCACAGTGGTTATTAATCGTAGTGTAAAATCTGTAATCTACAGTACAGTACATTCAGATATTATTGACTCTCAAACGGTCCCAAATTATTAGCAAGAGAGAGTGCAAGTAGGAAAGTCATTTGATTATCAACCGAGAGTGGAAGTAGGAGAGTCACTTGATTATCAACCGAGAGTGCAACAGGGAGAGTCACTTGATTATCAACGAGTGCAAGAAGGAGAGTCACGTGACCAGCCCTAATGGCTCGAATTGTATGTAGTTCGAAGAGTATAAGTAGCGCCAATAGTTGGCGACCAAGAGTAAAATGGTATCAACTTCTTTTCCCGTCAACCACCAGCAACCTTCAACCATCCTTCTTCTCTCTGCCCCGCTGACCTTTCTATAATCAATACGAACCACACCCGCGCGCACGGGTACCCCCACGTGTGCGGAGGACGCGGGACCATACGCGTACACGTGTAGGAGACGCGTACCACCGCGCGCACAGTACGCGTCTCACACGTGTGCTGTCAGTCCCGACGGCTGACAGCATTACAGCGTGGGACGACCCGCGCTACAGTAAGTTACTACAGCATACCGGTACTGTAGTATTATGATAGACGCATTGTATACATTAAATACGGGCGCCGTTCCGAAGCATCGACGCGATAGTCCGGTTGTAACGTTCAACCTGTCCATTCGTCTGGGGATGACACGCGGACGTATATAAGTTAGTTATCCCCAGTACGCGACACACGCTGTGGAAGAACTTCGCGTTAAATTGAGGACCGTTGTCCGACAACAGCGAACGCGGAACGCCGAATTTGAAGACCCACGCGTCACAGAAGGCTGTCGCGACAGTGTACGCGGTCACTGTTCGTATTGAAAATGGGCGACCACATGCTGTTATCTCGAAAGTACAAAATCGAGCCACACGTGTACATGACTCGACGGTCCGGACCCTCACCCCATATCACCACATGACACGTGTAAATTCTCAGATTTTGGGGTTCTGGGGACGAAAGTGGGCTTTTGGAGGGTTATGCAAATTTGCATAAATGCCGAAAATTTGCATTTCGCCCGAACCGTTATAGGGCTACACAGGCAATACTGCAAATCTATTGGGTGTCGGTTCGAATGCTGCAATTCTATTGGTCTGTTATTGTCCACTTATATGCAGTCATGCTGGTGATATATCTTGAATGATCCGTATACGTTTTAATTACATCATTTCGGGGGTTTCAAGTTGTTCACCATGGCTGTAATGGGTAATTACGTGTGGCCTTGGCGCTGGACACTTGTGTGCGGTGTACACATGTACACATCGCCAGGTTGCTGCGTGTACGTACACTTGTACACGTCGCCTACATACGGTCCGGCGCGTGTCCGAGCACAGTACATGTGAATTAAAAGTACAACAAGTATTTCTCGCAAGAGACATGTACTTACGTGAGTATTCAGTGTACGCGTCACGCTGTATGCGACCCTTGCATCAGCATGCGCCGTTGTACTACACTCTCGTCAGCATGCGACGTTGTACTGTGCTCTCGCTATGGTGCGCCGTTGGATGCAAGTTGATGACAGTACTCGTGTGATTCACATCGGATATCACGTGAGATGTGTAGAAAGTCTGGATGCACATTGTTGCTATCCGTGATAGTTGTCTGGCAGTGTGTACCGAAATTAGTAAGGTACGAAACAAGGGCATATATGGGGACTGAGATATGACAGGACTTTGCGTTGTTGGAAATAGAGAGATGCCAAGTTGTTCATTGTGCAAGAATATATTCTGTCATGTCTGGATGCAGATTAGTAAGGTGTGAAACGATTGCATGCATAGGGCCATGGTTTACAGTCACTCGAAATGTGTAGAAACTGTTGTGCACTGATAGTCAATAGTCAATTCGTAAGGTGGAAATAGAACAGTGTGGACGGGCCAGAAGAGGACCGCGCTTGGTCGCGCATATGGTGAATACGGTTTACCAGGTGCCAAAGTAATAGGATAGTGTAACACTCAAAGTGTATAAGTATCGCCGAAAGACGGCTCCAAGTAAACCTCGGCACCAACTCCTTCACTCACACACATCAACCTGCCCTCCTTCTTTCCCTTGCCCCTCCGAACCTACCATTAGGTTATGGGCCCAGTCCCTCGCTGTCGTTTCACTGCATGAGTCTGTCGTTCTCGTTCCGTTGTTTCTGCCGTCGTTGTCGCTGTCGTTTTCGCTGCCGTTTCTCGTCGTTCTTTCCGCTGGTCTTCTCGCTGTCGTTGTCGCTCTCGTTCTTGCCGTCGTTCTTGGTTTTGGTTTTCGCTGCTGCTGTCGTTCTTGCTCTCTTGTGTGAATTGGTTTTGGTCATCGCCCCCGCTGTCTTCGTTGTCTTCGTCCTTGGTTTGGCTTTTGTTCTTGCTGTGGTTCTTGCTGCTGTCTCTGTCTTTGGTCTTCGTCTTCGTTTCCGCTCCCGCTACCGCCGTCGTCGTCAATCTCGCATTTGGATTTTCTTCGTTCTCTCATGCAAAGTAAGTTTTGAGTTTCTTTCCATTTCCTACACATCTAAGTGATTGTCTTTGCACGTTTTGGTGGTTCTTAAGAGCAATAATTCCAAAATCTGTTACTGACGATTATCTTCATATTCCTTATTGTGAATACCTGTTCTTACGGGGTTGTGTTAGATCTGGAATTAGTACCGGTGCGCTCTGCGCCTGGGAAGCTGGTCACCGGTCGAACGATTCGGACATCGGAGGTCGTATCCGTTGAGGTGCTTGAGCCTGAGGATCAACCTTCACCTCGGCTCGCGCTTCCGGGTCCGTCCTCGAGTTGCGCACCATATAGGATTCCTCGTATTCCGCGCTCTGTTCCCGCACCAATAAAAAGAACTACGCATCGACTTTCTGCTCGGAAAGCGGCTGTTCTCGGGGATAAAGAGTTTAAGCGTGAGCGCAAGAGGAATCGTAAGGTGTGCCCGCGGTATAAGCGGTATTGTAAAGTGTGCGGCGTTAGTGGCAATAGTGCGAAGGCCTTTTACGACCACATTCAGTCTAGGTCTCATCGCATTCAGGTTGCCAACGCTAAGGAGACTCCGCGTTGTATCCCTTGCAATCGCGTCTTTGAGTCTCACGGGCACCTAAAGTGCCACGAGAACGGTGCTGCACACTTAAAGGTAGTTTGTGAACAGAATAGTTAGGGATTTCATCCAAATAAATTCACATATCTGTTCGCAAATT